>NC_134876.1:73814217-73941717 GCF_041734735.1 Babylonia areolata | reverse complement strand
TAACTGAGTTACTAACAAATGACATTAACTTTTCACTGCAACTAAAATATGTACCACCTATCAATGCATTAATAATCAACTAAATGATTCCTCAAAATCTAAAGTATGTTTGGAAACACTGATGTGTTTGTTGTTGTTTTTTTTAAATCATGATAAATTAAATGTGAAACACTAACTGAACGATGAGGGTATGTTAAAAAGCTTCAATGCTTGTTTCATCCCCAGTATTTATTACTACTGCTGCATCTACTACTACTTCCACTGCAACTACAACTTCTGCGTCTGCGTCTGCTTCTGCTGCTGCAACATGACCATACGATCGTCTACCCATGTTATTTTGTTCAACTTATAAGGGATTTTTAATGGGATCACAGCTTGTTTTGTCCATACACCAATATCATCACTGTTATGATGCGTGGTGGAAGGGCAATGGCGGACTTTGAAGACGAGAGAGGATAAATTTACTGAAAAGTGTTTTTTCGAGTGATAACTGGAGAGTGACATTCGACCAAAACTGCTTAAAACAGCTAGGGAGGTGTATCCACCCAAGTTTCTCTCAAAAATTGCAAATAAGTTTGTGACTTTTACTAGTCTATCGACAGTGCTGTGTTGGTGGACTGTATCAGTGCTGTGTTGGTGGACTGTATCAGTGTGTGCTGCTGGTTCTTCTGACTTGTTATGATATTAAGTGAGGCGAACACAGGATACACTGCCACACATGGTAATGGTTTGAGAATGAAGTGAATGAGGATACATTGCCACACATGGTTTGAGAGGTGAGTGAAATCTTCCTTTTTTGAAGCACCATAGATTAGACATCATGTCGGGTGATCATAAAAAACGGACAACATCAGAAACAAGCTCAAGGATGCGCAAAGGATCAAATGCAACTGATGAACGCTCTCAAACCATTCAAAACAGCAATTGTGGACATTGTACAAACACAGTAGGCCCCAAGGACAAAGCACTCCAATGTGAAATATGCGACCTGTGGTTCCACATCACTTGCATCAATGTCGACGAAGCCACCTATAAGTTTATGAAGAAAGATGCAGACAAGCCCAACCCACAGCTACATTGGTACTGCGGCAAATCGTGCAACCAGGTGATCCACAAATTTTTCAATGGCATGGAAGAACTGAGAACTGACGTCCTGGAACTATCAAAGAATGTGGAAGCAGTTGCAGCCACTGTAACCAAGATAACAGAAGGTGACCTTCCCCAGAAAATGGTTGAAAAGATCAGAGACATAACAGACGAAGCCGTCAAAAATGTCACAATCAACACAGCAGACAACAATACAGGCAGTCCTACTCCTACAGACAGCCAAATCGTTGACACTGTGGACAGCAAGACAGAGGAAAAAGTAGCTGAAATGGAAGACAGGCACCGAAGAAAAACCAACCTGATCATTTTCAAAATGAAAGAATGTGCAGCCACTGAATCTAGGGACAGGAAATCAGAAGACACAGAGACAACAACAAAAATCTTGCAGCATCTGAATATCCCCCATCAACCAATAGACATCAGAAGACTGGGCAAGCCAAAGGAAAAGGGAAGCGAAGGCCCCCCGAGACCACTAAGACTAACCTTCGACTCTATGGCACAGAGAGATGAGACTCTGCGTACCTACCACAGAGAGAGAAAGGAAGAAGAAACCAAGGCTGCTGCAACAACCCCCATCTCTGGCATCAGCATGAGAAAGGACTTGACCCCTGCAGAACGCAAGAAAGAGACTGCACTTTACAATGAACTGCAAACGAAGAGGGCCCAGGCGTCGGGGGACGACAAAGCAAGATGGGTGAGGCACAACAAGTGTGTGGTCTACCTCGGGGAACCACCGGATCAGGCAGCCCAGGGAGACTCGGGGTAAAAAAAACTCTCAACTCTCAATGTACATAGTTTTAAAACTTCATCAGTTCCCAAACTATCATCTAACCGCCAGAACAATATAGCCAATGCTTCCTTGAACTCATGTACGTGCCTCTACAGCAATGCAGATTCATTACTGAGCAAAAGGAGTGAACTACAAGCCCTCGCTGAAGCAGACTGGGACAAACTTCTCTCCAACAAGTCAGTTGAAAAAACCTGGAAAACCATAAAGGATGAGATCCAGAAAACTGTATATAAGCACATCCCAACAGTGATGACAGGAAGAATTACCCAGAAATGGATGGACCCGAAAACACTAAGCACTGTTCGAAACAAACACAGACTCTTCAGAAAATGGAAAAAATCACGAGACCCTCGAGACGAGCAGGAATACCGTCGCGCAAATAACCATGCCAGAAGAGTGTGCCACAAAGCAAAGAGAGGTAGAGAGGAAAAGGTGGCAGCCAACCCAAAGAAAAACAGCAAAGTCTTTTGGTCATATGTCAAGTCGAAAACCAAATGCAGGTCAGGCATTGCAGATCTGAAAAAAGCTGACAGAAAAAAAACGACAACAGACAAAGAAAAGACAGACATTCTAAACGAATTTTTTCAAAGAGTCTTCACCCAGAAAGAAAAGGAGAACCTACCACCACCACCCCGAGTACAGCATTCAGGAAATACTGCAAGAGGTAAACATCACTGAAGCAGATGTGAAAAAGCAACTTCAAAATCTGAAAACAAACAAGGCACCTGGACCCGACGGAATCCACCCCATGGTGTTGGCGAAGGCAGCAGAGTCTCTAGCATGCCCAATAGCACATCTATTCCACCTCACTCTGGATCGTGGGGAAATTCCTAAAGATTGGAAAGAAGCCACAGTCACTCCTATCTACAAGAGGAAAGGAAGCTGACAGCAGCCAGAAAACTACCAACCTGTCAGCCTGACCTGTATCCTGTGCAAGGTAATGGAAACGCTCATGAGGGCACAAATAATGAATCACCTACAGCGCAATGAACTACTCTGTGAAGAGCAACATGGATTCGTTCAGGGGAAATCTTGCGTGACCAATCTACTGGAAGCTCTCAATGACTGGACCAGGCTGATAGACTCCGGCAGCAGCATTGACATCGTGTATATGGACTTCCAAAAATCTTTGACACTGTACCACACCGTCGTCTGCTGAAGAAAGTTGAAGCCCACAGAGTAAAAGGCCCAATACTCAACTGGATATCAGCCTTCCTTGGAGACCGAAAACAACTAGTCAGAATCAATGGAACTTTCTCAGACGAAGTAGCAGTCACAAGCGGTATCCCTCAAGGCAGTATACTAGGACCAATCCTGTTTGTCATCTACGTCAACGATTTACCGAAACATGTACAAAACACCGTCAAACTGTTTGCAGATGACACAAAAATCTATGCCGCTAGCGACAACCAGGAATCAACCGCATCTCTTCAGCAGGACCTAGACAGCCTCCAGAAATGGTCAAACAATTGGCTTCTGAGATTCCACCCACAGAAATGCAAAGTGATGAAAATCGGCACATGAAAATCAAAAGCATAGTACCATATGAAGCATGTAGATGTTGAAACCGGAACCATCAGAGAAATACCCTTGGCAGAAACTGAGGTGGAAGCGGACCTCGGTGTTCAAGTTGATAATGACCTCAAATTTAAGCAGCACGTGGACAGTGTCACAGCAAGAGCGAACAGTGTAATTGGCATCATCCGCAGAACCTTCGAGTTCTTAGACTGCAAGCTCTTCATCCAGCTTTACAAAACAATAGGGAGGCCTATCCTCGAGTATGCACAAACTGTGTGGCAACCTAGACACAAGACATTATGCAAGCAGCTAGAGGACGTGCAGCGCCGAGCCACAAAGCTGATCTCCTCGATCAGTGAGCTACCTTACGCAGAAAGACTCGAGCCACTCGGCCTGCCTAGCCTGGAACACAGACGACTCAGAGGGGATATGATAGACACCTTCAAGTATGTCCACGGACTCAACAGAACTGAAAAACCAAAACTTGAAACCGCAGAGGAATCAGGCACCAGAGGAAACGCTTAGAAACTGTTCCCGCACCACACCCACTGCGACACCAGGAAACACTTTTTCAGTGAAAGGGTCACTAAGACATGGAACAGTCTCCCAGACGAAGTGGTCCTGCCTTCAAGAACAGACTGGATGTCTACTGGAAGAACAAGCCAGACAAGTACAATCCGTCTTGCCAATAAGCCACGCATGCAAAGTTTAGTATGTACAACTGATGACCCACACGGAGCGATGAACAGGTCTTCAAGACCTAAAACATCGTACAGTTCAAGTTCAAGTTCAAGTTATGAGTTGTATTTGAAGCAGATAGATTAGGTTTGTGTCTGTCGCGGTTTCACATGGCACTGCACCGGGCCGCGACATTTAATAACCGGGACAGCATCACCAACAACGTAAACAAAGGATGGCATCAAGAGAACCAATAAAATAAAGGTGCCACATACCCAGCAATAATCGTTGATGGGCGGAACGAAAATGCAGTGTGTGAAGTCACGTAGCTCAGCAGATATGACGGCCCAGTATCAAAGTGTGTTATCAACCCCAGGCCTTCAGGGACTTTGGCTGCATCCAAGGTACACAACCCTGTGTGATACTGATACTCTCGTTTGGAAACAAACTTCCGTGACAACGATCGCCATATCCGGTTCGGACACGGGGTACATGCAGAATATTTTCGACCTTTATCAAAAGTAAAACTAGGGGGGGTTTGGCAATGTTTGATGGGGCTGGAATTTTGTAATACAGAACATTCCCTGATAGTACATGAGAGAAAACGGCCATGAGAAAACCATTTGACAATAATTGAGTGGAACCATCCAGACGGTACCATCGTCCACAAAAAGTCCGTGGATAGCTTCAAATTGGCTCTGGCAAAAGCCAGAAGCCAGTAACACCAACGCGTTGCGCACCCCCCACCGTCGCGTCTATGCCAGTAAATGGATGTAAAGCGATGTATTGATCCAGATCCAGATCCAGACACAAGCTGAAGGAATCTAGCTCAGACTGGTTGGCTATGGGTGATGCACATTTTGGTACTGGGTCAGCCCGAGGGAGCGTGTCGATACTCCGGCGTGTCGATACTCCCCGGCTCGTTATTCCATCTCACAAAGATAAAAAAAAAAAAAATAGGCAAATACACATGTATGTATACAGTTGTGACTGATAATGCTTTCTGCTTGATCAAAGATGTGTTGTAGAGTGATGAATGTGTTATGTGCTCTCTTTTTACAACCGTCCGCCTTCGGAGTTGAGCAGCAGTGCGCGACTTGTGTGTCGGGGCCCGCTGTTCGGTGTGGGCTCGCTGCCTTGCAGTCACACAGGCCGTATTACACGGACTTTGTCGCTCTCATCACGACTCAGGGAAACGCTCTCTCTGTGGCTCTTGGAGATTCTCTCTGTCTCTCTCTCTCTCTTTCCCGAATTTTATCTCTCTCTCTCTCCCTCTCTGTCAGTTTCACACGCACACTGACACACACACACACCCACAACCGCACACAAACACACGCACTAACACACACGCGCGCACACACATGCACACACACACACACATTCACACTGACACACACACGCGCGCGCGCACACACACACACACACACACACACACACATTCACACACACACACACACACATATATATATACACGCACATGCACACACCCACACACACACACAGCATATCAGGCGTCTGACAGGAACATTCCTGCAGACCAAAAAAATTCCACATGAAACATAAACAGTTCTCCATGAAACATATGGAACCTCTCTTCTCACTCTCACACTCCCTCTCAAATGTCTCTCTCCCTCCTCCCTCCCCCCTCCCCTCTGTCTCTTGTAAACACACTATTTCACTTATTCTCTCTCTCTCTCTCTCCCGTTGTCTATTTAAAGAATTGCAGTCTCGAAAGTTAAAAAAAATAATCATACTACAGCTTTAACTGTCATAGGGTTTAGGTTGGATGGTCGATTCAAAGAAGCCGACATTTGTATCGTTTTCTAATATGCACGGAGAAAGTGCAAATTAACTGAATATGTATAGGTTTACTTTTCTTTTTTCGTACTTTTCTTTTAGGTTGATCACGCCATGAGTTTGTCGAACGTGGGTATAGCCGTTTTCGATATAAGTGTTTTTTTATTGTCTTGCAGCAGGTTTGTTGCTGCGACTTTGATACATATATTCATGCTGTTTGGTTTGTTTTTATGTGTTGAACGATTATTCTCATGTGTCCCATGCCAATAGGACTGTAATGTCAATGGCATTAAAACATTTTTCAGTCAGTCAGTCAGTCTGTCAGTTTCTCTGTGTGTATGTGTGTGTGTGTGCCAGTGTATGTGTGTGTGTTTTTTTTTGTTTTGGGTTTTTTTGTTTTTTTGGGTTTTTTTTGTTTTTGTTTTTTGTCGTTCTTTTTTCTTTCTTTTTTTAATTTAGTTGTTTTCACCTCTGTAATGCATTTCTACTAACACTATGTTGTAGTATTGTGTACTGTAGACCCTATTCAGGGTGGGGACTGCCAGCTTTCAAGCACAGAACTTGGGTGACCTCCAAGTGAGATCTGATTTCCAGCCATCACAGTCTGTCAGCTCTGGGGAATTCAGAAGTGCTACCACCTCTTCAGCAAGACATGAAATCCTGTTTTATCAACACTTTTGACTGTACGTAGCCAAATGGTCTTAACATCAGAGATGGGCCACTTTTTTGACACCTTTCGTGATCTTGACACAGTGGAACTGCCCCCCACTAAGAACACTTTTAAGTTATTTAATCACACAGTTTCCACACAGATCTGTTCTCAACATCATTTCTTAACCATTTGAGCCCAAAAGTATGTTACACATGAAACATCGATCACAATTATCTAACCTTGTATCCAACCTTTGACTATTTTTGACTCACTTGTGTAAACAAAGTGAGTATGTTTTAACCCAGTGTTCAGTTGTTTGTGTGTGTGTCTGTCTGTCTGTGTGACATTTTCTCTGCAAATACTTTGTCAGTTGACACCAAATCAAGCATAAAAATAGGAAAAATTCAGTTCTTTCCAGTCATCTTGTTTAAAACAATATTGCACCTCTGGGATGGGCACTCAAAAAAAAAAATGAAGCCTAATTATATGCAAACTGCATTTACTGTTATATTTTTATTTTTTGTATTCTCTAAACTTGGCACTTTGATCTGATATTCTGACACAACAACAAGAGCAGTCATTTTTATCATTTTTTTGTTCCAACAGGAGCTTCTTTTGCTAAGCATGGAAGTTAGATTTATTTTGCATGTCTTTGGTGCAGATAGTAAAAAAAAGGGAAATTAATCTGTAATTAATGCTAGGGGACTTAATTTGCTTTAAACTGATCTTTCTCATCTTAAACATTACATGCTGAAATTATACTCAATACATAAAAAGCTTGTGTGTTTTACTCTCAGTGTACAGGGCTTTCACTATGTTCATTCGCCCAAGTGGTCTTTTTCGGAAAATACTAAAATCAATAGGACGAGTGGACTTTATAGATCTATTGGCTGAGCCCTGAAGGTCATGGGCAAAAATCAATTGCATACACATATTTATACATGTTCAAAGCGCGTGCTTATATTCTTCGCGAACGCGAACGACGCCATTTTGTTTCAAGTTGTTGACCTGCCCATTCAATCGACAATACACGATAACATGTGATGGAAAGTTGGAGAAGGAGACCGTTAAATATTTATTCAGAGAAAGATTTGTGAACGCCTCATCACTTACTGGATTATGCCCCAAACTGCCATAAAAATATCCACAGAATCAGTCAGAATTCACTGTTAAAAACTGTAAACCATGTAAGTTAATACCCTTAATGAAACGTAAAAATTTCCAGTCTTGACTTTTCTCAAAATGAAGTCCTTTTCACTTCATACGACGTTTAGAAGTACTTGTACTTGGCTCTACATGTTATTAGTTTAACAAAATACTAAATTTTCATATCATCTTTAAAACTATAAAACTAGAATGAACATAAAAGAGAAATTGAATTGACCGTGTTGTACTACATTCCCGACGGGTGTAACTAAACTTGTACATCTATCTAGATCTAGAGAAAATGGCTAAATGTTGCAGTGTGATTGCGGTGATAGCCATGTCTCCTTTACTGCAGACTTAAAAAGAATTTTTTTTATTGCCCTTAAAGATTTTTTGAATGCCCAAGATACACCAGAATGATATGATTTAAACAGCGTTCTCACTGCCAGTACCACAATCGATTTATCGCCCTTTAAAAAAAGTATGTTCAAATATTAAATTTTAGAATGTCAGTTAAGGAGCCATGATAGTGTAATGGGTAAGACAGTTTCTTCTCACCTGTACACGCAGGGTTCAAATCCGGTTAGGACTTTTCTTTTTCTGTTTTTTTTTTTCTTTTTCTTTTTTAACCTGAAGCTTTATAATAACAAATACAGAACACATTTTAACGATTAGATTTTTTTAAGTGTATCAAAAGTGAGTTTTGAAGGCCTTGCCTCTCTTGTTTCTTACTGTTTTACCAGGTCCAGCTGAGCAGTCATCCTGTTTTACTTCCACATTCTCCTCCTCTTCTCTTCTCTTTCTTCTTTAACTCTGCTTGTCACTGTCTCTATGATCTGAATGTGGCTTGAAAGAATATCTGTTGGAAACTGGTGGGTGTTAATGTCAGTGCAGGACTGAAACTGAATAAAATCACAACTGTAAAAGAAAGGGAGAAAAAAAGTCACATAAAAAATATCAATCACACACAAACACCCGAAAACACGGCCACATGCCCCAGTACCAAGCATGTAGACATCCAAGATAACTTCACATGTATGTAGTGAGTCTCCACTCTGGGGGACACTCAGTCTGGCTCTGTGACTGATTATTGTCATCACTAGGGGTGGGGCTCAGTAAGTGGTGTCCTGTGTATATTAAATCGGTACAAGCACTACTGAACTAGTGACCCAGCAGCAGCGCAGGGTCTTCTCTGGTTATCTGGCGGCCTTATATCAATAGTTCCCTGTGGTCTGCAAACATCAGGGCTGCAGCTGATATGCCCTTATGTGGCTGTGTATGGAGGAGCAGCATAGGAGTTATCCCATTGAAACAGTGCAGATGATGGGGCAGCCAGAAAAACAAATATCACAGTTGGTATTGTAGTTTTGTATTGTTGAAAAATATGTCACTAATATCAGTTACACTTGCACCTAACCACACACCCTGAAAACCAACATGTGGACATGACATCATAGATAACTTCAATAAATTCTCTAGTAATACTTCCTGTCACAACATATTTCTCTGTGTGAAATTCTTGCTGCTCTTACAGGGGAGAGCATGTGGCCACAGTGCAGCACGACCATTTTACTTTCTTTTTTTTTTGGTCTGCAAGTGTATTTATCTTACTAATTTGATTTTTCGGCAGAATTTTGGCCAGGACAATCCTTTTGTTCTATACACAGGACCTATATTTATCATTCATCTGATGACTAGCACCCAAAGCACGACTCAAGATCCAGTGGAGGGTGGAAGTAAAACTCCTGGGCCATACATGGGATTCAAACCTGTTGACACACTTCCTGGTTGGGCACACTACCACTAGGCCACCACTCCATTACCACTAGCCCACCACTCCACTGCTGCAATAGTTACTGGCATGCAAAAACAAGTTTAAAATGCAAGGATGTTATGAATGAAATTGTGAATATAAACTTCTGCTAAGAATGCAGGTGAACAGCCAGCATATTGGAGTCGATAACGGCCAGCATGTTTAATTGGTTGTATGAGTAGCAAATGGTTCAACAGGCAAGAGAAATTGCATGTGATAAAAGTCATGTTCTTGAGGGATATTTCAAGGCCCTTCCAGCAGATTTTACCAGTCTCTTTAAACAGTATGGATGATGTCCAGTTTTCTTCATAGACTGGTACAACTGGTGAACATGCATACATCCAGAAGGGCATGGTCAAATGTGTTGTATAAAAAGTATTTACCAGTGCACGTTTGAATGGATGGGACCAAGAAGGCAGCTCTGTGTGTGTGTGTGTGTGTGTGTGTGTGTGCAAGTGTGTGTTTTAAATCTGTTTTTACTATTTGAGTTCACCTCACCTTCACCTTCACCTCTCCCATAGTCTGGGTTCAGACCGTTGGGGCACCGCTGCTGACCTGGCCACCACCCCTCTCCACTCTTCACGGTTTTCTGATTTCCTCAGGGCGTCACCGAGCGTCAAGCCTGTCCACCCCCGGATGTTGTCTTCCCATCTCTTCTTCTGCCGTCCTCTCCTTCTGCCTCCTTGTACGGTGCCTTGCAGGAACGTTTTGGCAAGACCAGATGATCGGGAGATGTGTCCATACCACCTAAGTTTGCGTTTTTTCACTATGGACAGAAGGTCTTCGTAGGGTCCAATACTTTGCTTGATTCTGTTCTTCACTTCCGTGTTAGTGATGTGGTCTCTGTAGGAGATGCCAAGTAGTCTACGAAAGCATCTCATCTCGACAGCTTGGATTCTTCTCTCGATGTCTGCAGTCAGGGTCCAAGTCTCGCAGGCGTAGAGCAATATTGATATAACCAGGGAACGCATCAGTCTGATTTTTGAGCTGAGAGCGATGTTTTTGTTGTTCCAGATGGTGTTCAGCTTGTTGAGTGCCATTGTTGTTTGGGCAATTCTCGAGAGTACTTCTGGTTTAGATCCTTCATCTGACATGATTGCTCCCAGATATTTGAAGCTGTGGACTGTTTTAAGCTTTTCATCGTTGACTTTGATGTCAATGCTGATGCCGTTGGTGTTGTTAGTCATCAGTTTGGTTTTCTCCGCACTGATTTGCATTCCATACGATGTGGAGGCTTTGTCTAGATGTTTGACCAGGCTTGCCAGTTCTTCTTCTTTTCCAGCCAGTCCATCAATGTCGTCGGCAAAACGTAGGTTTGTGATTGTTCTGCCGCCTATGCTGACTGTTCCTACATGCTCTTCCAGTGCGTCAGTCATTATTCTTTCTAAGAAGATGTTGAAGAGTGTTGGGGAGAGTAGACAGCCTTGTCTCACTCCGACTGTGGTTCTGAACCAGTCCCCGATGCTATTGTTGAGGTAGACGGCGCTGGTGGCTTTGTCATAGAGGTGCTGTATCAGTCTGATCAGGTTGGCGTTGATGTTGTACAGATTCATGGTAGCCCACAAAGCTGCATGCCAGACCCTGTCAAATGCCTTCTTAAAATCAATGAAGACGTGGTAGAGGTCTTGTTGGTGTTGATGGTACCTCTCACATAGCAACCTCAAGTTGAAGATTTGTTCAGTTGTGCTCCTTCCTGGTCTGAAACCTGCCTGTTCTTCAGCAATGATGTTTTCTGCTTGTGGTTTCAGTCTGTTAAGCAGGATCTTCAACATGACTTTGCTGGGATGACTAATCAGGCTGATGGTGCGGTAGTTTTGACACTGCTGGAGATTGCCCTTTTTGGGGAGGGTGATGATCAGTGATTGTGTCCACGGTGTGGGCCATTCCCCTGTTTGCCATATCTTGTTGCAGATTTTCATTAGCACATCTATCATAACTTCACCCCCTGCTTGGACCAGTTCTGATGGGATGTTGTCCACTCCTGCCGATTTCCCTTTTTTCAGCGATGCTATTGCTGCCTCTATTTCTTCACGGAGTATGGGGTGATTACTGTTATCAGTGGCTGGTGGAACATTCAGTATTGCTGGATCACCTGTGGTCTGTATGTTGTATAGCTCTGAGCAGTATTCTGTCCATCGCTTTAGGATGTCTTGTTCTTCTGTTAGACATTTTCCATCCTTGGTCTGGATGTTGGACATAGTTCTACCTTGCCTTGTGTTGGTAAGTTCTTTCACAACTTGGTAGGCTTTCTTGCTGTTGTTTCTTGTCAGGTTTTCCTCTATGTCCTGGCATTTTCCTTCAATCCAATTCTCCCTTGCCTTCTTCATGCTTCTCTTGATTTCGGTGTTAACTGCTTGAGTTATGTAATTTTAAGTTGATGTATAATCTATAATATGGCTGTGATATATATATATATACTTTTGTTGTTGTTGTTGTGCATGTCACATTCAACTTGACTGTTGATGACAAATCTGTAAATTGGTGTTCTTTACCTTCTCTCTGTCCCTAGAATAAGAACAAAAAACTACAATGAAAGCTTTTCTGAAAATGCTCCCGAGTATGGAATTTTCTCCTCTTTAATATGTGTCATTTGGAAACCATCCCCTGCCTTTAAAAAAAAGGAATAAATCACATCTTTTCTAGCATAAAAACTGAATCCCCTCTTTTTCCATTCTTGCTTTCTTATCTGCTGTTATTCATAAAAAAAAAAATTAATATAAAAAAAAGGGGGTATAATACAATAAATTTTATATCCAAATTTCTGTTTTATCCAGGTGATTGACAGTGAATTTGTATTTAAGATGATGTACATGTATCTATGTGCGTGTGTGTGTGTGTGTGTGTGTGTGGGAGGGGGGGGTTGTTTTTTTCTCTTCTCTCTTTTCACTTTTTTATTTCATTATTCTGCATTCAGATCTGCAGTGTGTGTGTGTGTGTGTGTGTGTGTGTGTCTGTGTGTGCATGTATGCAAGTATTCATCTGACTGTGCATGCATAGTTGTTTGTTATTATGATTATGTGGATGATAGTGGACATTTACTATGTGATTGAGGTGACTTGCTTCAACAATACTTTCTTTTGGTTTTTACAGAAACTCTGCCTTAGCAGACAACATCAAGTAACAAACACATCCCAGCTAGAAAGACCTGCAGGCAAAGCCTCACAAGGGGGAAGGATATCAGCTAAGAATTTGGTCACTGTCCATTATTAACTCCCAAAAGCAAAATGGTGATCCCAAGTTATGCAAACCAACAAATGGGATCATCATTCTCCACAGCATAAACATGATCCAAACAGATGCAAAACACAACCCTGATCATCCACTTACACAATTGGTCATCTAATACTGGAGAAAGTGAGTCAATGCCGAAACAATTGTCTACAGATTGTATGACCACAAGAGGATTTACACAGAGGTTTTGCAGTGGCAATGCCTAGACAACTGTTGCTGTGTACCCACCTACACTGATACCTCTATGAAATAGCTGCCATACACATCACTCTTTTCAAAACCTAGAGCTCAGGCTGATCCTAAAAAGATCAATACTCAAAACTTGAGCCATCCCTTCAAACATGTAGTTTGTGTTGTCTAATTCCCCTGATAATGTATGCTTAGCATATTGTTCCAATGCTTTCAGAAAGACTAAAACTGAATTCATTAAAGTGTACAACCTAAATCTATAGTACTCTTGGCATCTTTGTGATAATCCTGTGTGCCATACAAATCAAGTCTGGGGGTTCAAATTGATTTTTAAAAACATTGTAAGTCATTTCACCCATAACAGTTTTGACCGGACTTAAATATTTGGTTGGAAAAGAATCATACAATATTAATTTTAGTGATTAGAAATATACTTCAAAGAACATTCCCATAACCAAGCTCTTTGGATAGGAAAAACAAATCCTACAAACTTTCTACCTGGAATCAGATTAGATTTCTTCCGATCTCCCAGGTCAACATATGTGCAGACCTGCTAGTGCCTGAACCCCCTCCGTGTGTATCCGCACGCAGAAGATCAAATACGCACGTTAAAGGTCCTGTAATCCATGTCAGCGTTCGGTGGGTTATGGAAACAAGAATATACCCAGCATGCACACCCCCAAAAACGGAGTATGGCTGCCTACATGGCAGGGTAAATAAAAACGGTCATACACGTAAAATGTTACATGTCTGTCTGAGTGTGTAGGCGTGTGCGTCTGAAATGTGATTGAATGACACAGGAAACGAATGATGAGCGCCCAGTGGCAGCCATCAGTCGGCTCTACCCAGGTAGGCAGCCTGTGGTGCAAATGTCCCCGTGTATGTAAAGCGCTTAGAGCTTGGTCTCTGACCAAGGATAGGCGCTATATAAGTATCCACATCAATCAATCAATCAACTGTATGTAGGATCAGGCCAGGCATGACTGAACACTACCAAAAGTGACACAGCAGCAGTGCAGGGTCTCCCCTCATGTGTGGTCACATGACAATCTAACATTTGCAGCTCCCTGTGGACTGCTGGCACTGTGACTGGCCAGAGAGTTTGGGTGTAGCCATGTATATTATTGGGAGACTCCGAATGAACAGAGTGAGGTAATTCCACTAAAACTGCATGGAAAAAAATCTGCAACCATGAAAAAGCTGGGTTCTTAAAAGTGCTTCATGTTTAATAAATGCTGAAAACTTATTCCAGTGGGCTGCAGTTCTGCTGCTAAATATAGTCTTGTTAATATACTGGCTGCATCTAATTGTTTGACAATAAGCTGGCTGTCCATGAGTTCCTTGTCTTATTTTTAGAAGGTATGGAACTGTTTTCCATTGTTTAAGAACTGGGAAAACAGATTCACACAAAGGAAAGACAAAGATCAGAGAATGTAAATTTGAAATTAATGGAAAGCCAAACAACAGAAGTTTCTTTTTTAAAAATAATTTATTCAGACTGTTACAATCATGGTCAGGACAAAGCAGTGAAGTGCACACACTGTATTTATCTAGCATCAGAAGACAGGCGAGAATGTAGGTTTGTTCTTCTGTGCCTTTTCTTTCCATGTGTGCAAACTAATGATGTCTCATTTGTATGTATACTTAACTAATTCAGACGTCAGACATCACCGAGCATCTTTCTGACAGTGTTGCAAGCAGCCCAACTGTCCAGTGTGTGTGTGTATGTGTCTGTGTGCATGTTTGAGTGTGCGGGAGTGGAGCCTTTCCAAATAAGACACTGCCTCAAAAGCATGCTGGATACACCTCAGAGCATGAGAGAAAAAGAATGGGGGAGGGACCTAAATCCTGTGTGGAGCAAACACCAGTGAAAACATCACCCGTAACACACGTTGCACAACCCGCAAGCACATCCTGCACTGTTACTATGTCAGTATGTGTCTCCCCATCAACACTGCAAAAACTGCATGGCCTCTTTAAACTCAGGGTGCTGAGCACATTGCTGCAGCCATTTTTTTACATTGGCAGGAGCATCAGAAGCCACTTTGGTTTCCTGCAGAGCAGACCATGTGACAATGTCGGCAAGGGACATCTCTCCACCAAGCAGCCAGCTGCTTTTGCCCAGAGTAGCATTGAGAGTCCTGAGAGCAGCACTGCGCTCCTTATTTGAGCCCTCTATCAGCTGCAGCTGAGCCAGGTCCAACATCTCATCTACCCGTGTCGCAATCTTGACATCAGCCTCTTCATAAGATGGTCGCATGAGTCGTGACAGGTAGCGTGCGATGTTGGCCTCTCCCTGAATACTGGTCTGTTGTGTTGGACTCACCATTAGTGTTGGCCCACGTGGCACTGCAAATGAAAGCACATTAGTTAGTGGCCAGCAGAAACTGTTGAGAGCCTTTACTGTGAAAGTAAAGACAATCAGTCAGCGGCCAGCAGAAAACTACCAATCAACTGCTGAGTGACTTTACTGTACATGTAAACACACATCAGTTGCTGGCCTGCAGAAACCTACTATGTCAACAAGTGAAAACAATCAGCTAGTGGCCAGCAAACAGTCAGTGTCCAGCAGTATACTACCAGTTGTACCTGTGTCAACTGATAACGAGGCACATAAACACACATCAGTTAGTGGCCTACTGTGCACACAAACACATCAGTTAGTGGCCAATGGAAATCTGGTGCAGCAGTGTCAGCTGACCAACTCATCAGTGGAATAAGTTACTGATTATCCAAGTTAATGAAAAGAATCTCAATCAATGGATTTAAAATGCAATATGTATCAACAACGTAAATAAAAAAAACTTCACACTATATTTACAGTCAGAAAATGGATTTATAAATCATGCAGTTAAAAATTCTGAGTACATGGAGAAGTTAAATGAACATTGTCAAGGTTTAATCATGAATAATAACTATCTGCAATAACAAATAGAATGCACTTTCACACACTCACAAGCACGCACACACACACGTATACACACACTCTCTTCACAAGAGAGCAGCCAGAATAATTTTACCAGATCATTCATTGTCAACTTTTGAAAAACAAGCCAGATTAAACATCCTTCCATTGCAAAAACAGTATTCAACAAAGCCTTACTTGTGTACAAAGTACGCAATAATTTGGCACCACAATATCTACATCTGCTTACCCGAGCCTCATATGGGTCAAACAAGTTCATTTTACCACGCACCCACACTGATACGTTCAAAACAAGTTTTGCATTTTCAGGTGCATCCCTATGGAACTCACTCCCTGTTCACAGACAAAAGGGCAGTTCTCTACCTACTTTCAAATCATATCTCCATAAATATCTTCAATCCTTCCAACCATAAATGACTTAGATATAGAAGCGACTGTTGACAGTAACAATGAGGGCATTTATACTTATATTGGATCAGTTGTTATTGTTTCTCCTTGTTCTTGTTTTGCTCTTTTTCTCATTCTGTCCTATTTTCTTTACATTCACTTTGTTTTGTTTGCTTGTTTTCATTTCTTTCATTTTCTTCTAATTTGTGTACATGCATGAACATATTCATTTCATTCCATCATTGTGGTGACAATAGCTGTTGTAAAAGTGATATTGGAGATGGTAGTTGTAATTTTAGTATTAATTACAACTGTCTACATGGATTTGATGATAACAACAATGTGGCTTTAGTCATCTGGTTGTCAATACTGATGACATGTTTCTCTTCCGCTCCCCCCCACCCCCCCTCTCTCCCTTATCCATCTGTCAATCTGTGTGTGTGTGTGTGTGTGTGTGTTCTTTATCATATTCCTTCTGCATGACACGTTTCTTTTTGTTGTTTTTTTCTCTCTTTCTCCCCTTTCCATTAAATATATATATGTGTTATTGTAACTGATGTAGATTAGCAAGGACAGATTGGAAGCATGGGCCGTGCCTAAAATCTTAATCCCTGAATAAAAAATGTTTTGAGTTCTGAGTTCTTTTTGAGTTCTGAGTTCTCTCTCTTACTTTTTTTCCAGACAAGAGTGATGGCCAACTGATAGGTGCTGCGTGCAGCGGGCGAGCCGTTATACAGAAAGGAGCGCAGATAGGAGGGAGTATCCACAGCAGAAGAGTGTACAAAGGTGGAGGTCAGGATGGGGCGCTGACTGGACAGCTGTTTGAGCAACACCAGCAGGGACAGGGGGGCGCTGGATGGGTCAGCACTTATCACAAGGTCCTGCAGTCCTTCTCCCTGTCCTCCATTCTGGGGCACAGCAAGCAATCAGTTCAGAAATAAGTCTCCTGTACAGTCAGTTGAGAATTAAGTCAATCACCTGCACTGATCCCATCTCTGACCTCACCATTCCCATGGGAAAATGCATATTGTTGCAAACTTTATAAAACATAAATTCCAAACAAACGGTCCTTTGAAAGATGTTTTGTCTCACATTACACAACTGATAAAGTGAAGATGATTATTACATTATATAGAATTTGCACAGCTTCAGGACAAAAATAGTTACAATTACTGACAAGATTTATATACATGTTACTAATACAGACAAGGTACAGAAAGGAACACTAACTGACAAGGTCTATACTGGGAACAATTATAGACAAGGTGTAGGAAGGGGCAGATTTGTGAATACATTTATAACACAGAGTACTGATCTTATACTTAATTCTGTGTGAGACAGGGAGCCAATGGAGATGATGCAAAATAGGAGTGATGTGCTCAGATCTTTTCTTTCTGAGGACGAGTCGGGCAGCAGAGTTTTGTATGCACTGAAGGGACTGAATGGATTAAGCAGGCAAACCAGACAACAGGGAGTTACAGTAGTCAAGGCGAGAGAGGATGAGAGAAATGACAAGTCGAGATGTTGCGTGGATATAATTACTGACAAGACATATAGAGGGTAACAATTACTGATAAAATTAATACTGATTAAGATCTTACAGTTACAGGGAATAATTACTTACAAGATCTATTCAACTGAATAAATAACCCATGAGGTCTACACATGGGAACAATTACTGACAAGGTATACAACTAGAAGGGGACAATAACCTACACAGTCTACAGCAATTACTGACAAGTATACATGGGACAATTACTGAAGAGATCTACAGATGGGAACAAATATTGACAATTACTACCAGGTCAATAAAGGGTAACAATAACTGACAAGGTAAATACACATGGACAATTACTGACAAAGTCAAAACAAGAACACTGAAAAGGTCATAAAGAGGATATAACAAATATGGGTTACTCGTTAATTATTAATTGTTGATGGCTTTACATCAGGTCAACCACAAGGATGATCTCAATACACTTGTTATTCACTTATAGTTGCTGGTGTTTTGAGGAAACAGCTTATGAAGGGCAAAGCTCTTGCAAGGGTTCTACTAAGAACTTTACAGAGGATAGCTGGTAAAGAGGCTTGTGAAGGCACCATCAACAGAAAGATATCTGACAGTAAAGAGGTCTATGCCTGTGGTCTATGACAGGAAACAATGCTAAAGAGGTCTATGACAGGGACTGATGTTAATTCAGCTAAGTAGGTGTATGAAAGCAAACAATGCTTAAGAAGTCCATGACAGAGAAAAGGAGGTATAGGGAGGTCTATGACAGGGACTGATGCTAGAGGCCTATGACAGGATACTATTCTGAAGAGATCTATGACAGGGTACAAAGCTGAAGAGGTCGATGACAGGATACAATGCTGAAGAGGTCAATGACAGGAAACAATGCTAAAAGGTCTATGACAGGAAACAATGCTAAGGAGGTCTATGACAGGGAACAACACTAAAGAGGTCTATGACAGGAACCAATGCTGACAGGATTTGTAACATAACAAAAGAAGAATGCTGTCAACAGAGATTAAAAGCAACAAACTCACAATGCTACCTCTTCGGACAGGGTTTATGCCAAAGAACAATGTATGCGCTAAAGGCCTGACTAGCGCACTGGGTTATGCTGCTGGTCAGGCATCTGCCTAGTAGATGTGGTGTGGTGCACATGGATCAGTCCAAACGAAGTAATGCCTCTTTGAGAAATTCAAACTCAAACTGTTTGTTCCAGATAAATGAAGCACTATGACTCCATCACCACAGCCACGGAAAAGATAACCACTGGTGTCTACACAGAACAACTTTTCTCAAGCACAGAATCATGTCTATTCACAAAATAAAGACTATAAATCAGATTTGCATTCTTTTATCTGAAACAAAATGAAGAAAATGAATGCTGTTCAAATAAGCAACAAAAGTCACCAGTCTGTCTTACCCGAGCACGGGAAGAATAAGATATCGAGGAGGTGGTGGTGCTGGCAGTGGTGGATGTTGTGAGATCAACACCACGACGCTCCGCCAACTCCTGGACACTGTGCTGTAGCTGTTGCAATTCTGTCAACACTTTCTGCTGACGCTGCTGCAGCTGCTGGAGTCGCTCCTCCACCTCCCCTCCACTCTGTAAGTGCAACACACATGATCCACTGAATCTGCTTCCATTCCAGTCTGTAACTGTAAGTGTAACATACACCATTTAAAAAATAGTCTTGGCCACATCACACAGTACTCTATCAGTTTTTATATGGCACCCATGCAACAAAAGAACAACAGCTGGGTATATTCTGATAATAAAAAGAGGATACAGGTGCTTCTGGCCAGGGGTGAAGATATTAACCTACAGATTCTTGCAGTCAGTGTTCAATTCTGGAACAAGTTAACAATGGTCTTTCATAGTTGTTGAAATGAGGACACCATTATCCTGTCTATTCTCTATCCTCATTACACACTAAAGTAACACTTTGTTGTGGGATGGGCCTCTGCTTATTTTCAAATAACTGACTTTCAGCTGATGTTGAGAAAATGATGTGAATTGTAGCGCTGTTTGTCCAGCTGGTAAGTTCTTTTGGTATAGAACAATGGAAATGCTGAAAACTGTCTTTGGGATAATAGTGAGGAGCTTCTGAAACAGAAGTCTGGTTTTCAACCTCTGCTCCAAATAGACCATAAGCAAATGGTTTTAAAATCCAATAACTACTAATAGTACAAGCAATTACATTGTATCCTATACATCATGATATTTCAATATGAATAGAAGCCTGTAGCTAAGCATAGTACTGAGTGTTTCATCCTTTCCAGTATTTGACCTTATTTTGATAATCATGCTGCGGTTACCAATGAGAGGCATATAACACACAACAGATGTGGCCACTGCGCTACAGAGCCAAGTGGGCTCGAGTACTGAGTTGCAAGTAAACTGCCGGTAGGGCTTTGAATGATATAAAGATGAAAACTTCATTAGACCTGGAAGCAGAATATTGTCCTGGGACACACCAAAGTCAACAGGTACTTAGGATGAGGTAACTTCTTCCAGAACAACTCTGTCTTTGGTAGAACAACTTTCTCTTTCGGGTATATAAGGTTTGTAAATTTTATGAAGGCAGAGCCTGTTATTCTGTAGTCTTCAAGTTTGTGGAAGAGTTTGCTATATCACACAGTATCAAATGCATTACTGAAGTTAGATAATTACTGCAGTATCAGCTTGTTCCCCTTCATGAATGGATCTGAGGTAGCGCATTGTTTGGAATAGTTGTTTTGCATTCTCATGAGCAACATATTCTTATCTGTGAATCCATGTTGTTTAGATTTTTTTCATGTGTGTCATCATATGACAGTTGACAAAAAAAATATGTTCCACGATCTTGAAACTTATTGTGAGATACTGGCTTGTAGTTTGCGGCTTAGTGTTTATCGCCATTTATAAAGATACTGGAGATGTTTACTGATAATTACCAAGTACTACAGTTCCATTATCCTGTGAACGTTGAAATGTCCTTGTAAGGATAGGTGCTTTACATATTTTCAAAACAACTGTCAATGTAATCAGGTACGCAAGCCTTTACTGCGTACATCTCCAAAATCAATTTGGATGTCACCAATGTTTGATATGCCTGCTTCATCCCTGCCTCCTTCTGGTGTTGAACAGTGGTTGGCATATATGTGGTCTCTTGTGTGTGTGTGTGTGTGTGTGTGTGTGTGTGTGCCACTGTATGTGTGTGTGTGTGTGTGTGTGTGTGTGTGGTCTGAAACATGCCTAAAGTTACTATTGCTGTGGAGTGTGCCTTTGTCCTGTTGGGGAATCGGAGGGGTTGGGGGTGGGTACACTAATGCTGTCCTGTCTTTGATACATTGCCAGAAGGGCTTAGAACTTTGATTTCTTGCATCCACGTTAAGTGCTGAGACAGGACGTATTTCTGCCAAATTTAGAAATAGATGCAGCGAGGAAAGAAATCGTGATAATTATAGCTCTTAATCATATGGAAAATCCGAGCGAAAGGGATACCCCTTTAACTTCTACCAAGCTGAGTGAATATTACGGATAGTGTGAAACCTACCGAGACCGACCCACACCCGCTCGAAGCACTGATCTGACGCAACATTTTTGGCCAGCAGACATATATACGACAGCCTACAAAAATGAAGCATTCCGGAGTACATTAGCCTGCTTACCGGTATTCCGTTCATATCAATCATTCCAATCTTCTTTACTTTATACATGTCCACATTTGTGATAATCTCAACGTCTGAATTGATGAATGGTTTCACTTGGTACATCTTCCCGGTTGCAGAGGCCATCACCACGTTTTTAGTTTTTGGTTAAACATTGATTATAAGCACAGCAGCTGGCCCATTGTCGAAACATTCAGCTGTTAATTGTTGATATAATAGTTGCTACTGGAGGATTTCATCAACATCCTGGTAACAGCTACAACCAGTATACTTCATATCTTATATCATATCAAACCAATGGTTTACAGACTTTGGTGACCTATTGCTTGCAGTTCGAAATGATGGAAGACAAGTGTAAACAGTCAACAGTGGACGGCGCCAGCCGGTGATCTGCGGCTTGGCGCCTAACAATTTATGAAATATTTGTCTGAAAACAGCTCATGTTTAACACAAAAAAGAACGAAAAAAGGGTTTTGAAGCCGTTGAGCACTCTCAAGACGTATGATGGGAGACTGTCCCACAGACTCATTAGTTTCTTCCAGTGTCAGCAAAGAAAGATGCTGACTATGATGACACTTGAATATATAAAATTATACACATCCCCTTTAGTTTTCCAAATATTACAAAGAGACATAGATTCACTAGTGGAATGGAAAGACTCATGGAACCTATACTTCAATGCTACAAAGTGCAAAGTGCTCCATATTGGTAGCAAAAACCCTCAGTGAACTCGGCCTGAGGACTACTTTATGAAAATTGGTGATAAAGAGTTTAATGTTGAAAAATGTGAAGAAGAAAAAGATTTGGGTTTTTTTGTTTTTTTTAAACAAAAACAAACAAACAAACCTACTCTTTGACAAGTATATTGCATGCATAATAAATAAGGCAAATCAGAGATTTGGTATAATGAAGCCGGCATACCTTCACATTTCTTGACAGCATTTTAAGACTATACGAAACATTGCTAAGACCTATATTAGAATATTCAAACACGGTTTGGTTCCAAAAATATGAAGCGTCAATCTACTGCAGTCGAAGGCGTACAAAGACGAGCAACAAAATTAGTCCATGAAATAAAGGATTTTTCTTATGAAAAAAGGCTAAAATATCTTAAGCTCCTTTCCCTCAAAGCAAGAAGAGTAGTACGAGGGGACGGACTTGCTACAAGCGTATATGTTACATGATGATGTTGAGTGACATTGACAAAGCATGTTTCTTTATCAATCCACAAACAAACATTATCACCCGTAACAGTACCGACAAAATTCAGAAGCAACGTTATAGTAACAACATCAGAAAATAGATTTTTAGTTACAGAGTACTAACAATTGGACTAACCCCAGAAATCGAACGTGCACCTGACATGAATGCCTTTAAAAAGCTTATTGGTGACCACGATTGATGACCACGATATCATAAAGAAAACAATGTTTGACTTTGATGGTCAAAGGTGAGCCTGGGCTTGGGAGTACCTGATCGAAAAAGAAAAAAAAAGAAAAAAAAGATCAACAACAAAAAAACGCATTGAAAATCGACTGGGCTTATAAGGACGCAAGGCAACGATGCTTGGCATCACCCCTAACCTGAACTCGAACCTGATGAAGTTAGTTTAAACCGCTTTTCAAGTTCTTGATCAAATGATTTTTTTTTCAGTCTGTCTTCTTCTTCTTCTTCTGCGTTCGTGGGCTGCAACTCCCACGTTCACTCGTATGCACACGAGTGGGCTTTTACGTGTATGACCGTTTTTACCCCGCCATGTAGGCAGCCATACTCCGTTTTCGGAGGTGTGCATGCTGGGTATGTTCTTGTTTCCATAACCCACCGAACGCTGACATGGATTACAGGATCTTTAACGTGCGCATTTGCTCTTCTGCTTGCATATACACACGAAGGGGGTTCAGGCACTAGCAGGTCTGTACATATGTTGATCTGGGAGATCGTAAAAATCTCCACCCTTCACCCACCAGGCGCCGTCACCGTGATTCGAACCCGGGACCCTCAGATTGACAGTCCAACGCTTTAACCACTCGGCTATTGCGCCCGTCAGTCTGTCTTCATAGCTCAGGCTTCTTTCTCTTCTTCTATTACACGACCAACATCAACTTGCTGTCGTGGTTGATGCATGCTGGACGTTGTTGTTGTTGTTTTTTTGTCGGTCTGGTTTGGTTTGGTTTTGGTTTTGGTTTTTTGTTGTTGTTTTTTTTAGTAGTGTTTTTGTTTTTGTTTTTTTCAGCCCGTGAGTTTTGTTTCCCGGCATAACCCACCGTACTAACGACAGAACCCTTCGGACTCAGTGCCGGTGCACCGGTCATGGACTTCAGGGGCTTTGACGTGCGTATTTGATTCAGTATTCTCAGTTCGTACGTATACACACAAAATTTTATTAATGTGGTTCAGGCACGCAGGCTAGCGGTCTGCACATATGTTGACCTCGGGCGGGACTGAGACTGATCAGTGGAAAAAATCTCCACCCTGGCAGGCTTCACCTGCCGCTGCAGAGGTTCAAACGATGTCGCCGCCGGTGGAAACATGGCGGCCGCGTAGCCGGATCGAACTCAGGAAAATCGAGTGAGAATCCAGCTCTTACCATTCGGCCACCGCACCCGTCAGTCTCACTCCTCAGTCCAGTCGATCACCATTATATTCCTTTAGCGGCCGGCATTGTGAATTTGTCCGTTGAAACTCCTCTCTCTCTTTCCGACTCTCTCTCTCTCGGCAGTCAGTCTTTCTGACTGATCAGCCTCATCGTTTCCACATTCTAATGATGGTCATCAGTGGAACAAATGATTTAACAATTTGCCAAATGATTGTCTTCAGTTTTCTCCGAGCTGGCTGCTGGCGCAAAGAACTTCATTGATGGCGACCCCCCCCCCCCCCCCCACCCCAAAAAAAAAGCAAACGATGGACTGGCAATATTGCAGAATGAACAGAAAACCATTTGTAGAGACCCAGGCTTTGACACACAAACGATAGACCTGGATGAATCTGATGAATCTGGTGAACAGCTCTTTTGTGCTTCACCCCAATCACTCGACTCTTCACCGAGCTGATGGAAAATAAGATGTATGTTATAAGCAACCTTGTAACGCCCACCCGCTCTTTACACGAATGTCACCTTAAAGTTGGGGGTGGCTTTTATCCTAGATGGGAGCCCATTCTTTTACTTTCACCATACAATTCTGGCTGGGCGTTCACTGGAAGTTTCACTAGTCAGACTGGTGGTATCAAAAGGAAGTTCTTCAAATATTGTTAATTAATGTGTAATGGACATATTTCTGTACTAAGTCTCCCTTTTCTCTTTGCCTGTGTCCTTCATTCGTTCACCTCAGTTCCCCCCCCCCCTCCCACCCCCCCTCTCTCTCTCCCTTATTTATACACGCGCGCGCTCATTCAATTTTATGTGTTTGATAGAGACCGAGTGGAAGTGGAACACAAGGAAAAGGCCATCGGCGGAAATTGGCGTCATGGAGTTCATGGAGCTCTCACTTCGTTTTACATTGACACATCGACATCTCATGCTGGCGTTCTTTTCTTCCGGCATCTCCAGATCTAAACATGCACTGCTTCATAAGAAACAACACGATCACAAATACAACAGCGAATTACCATTACTTCATGACTACCAGCTGGGTTTGGCATGTCAGATGAGCAAGCAGCTGGACAAAGGAGTCCTTTGCTTCTGCGGTGACATGTTTCACTCATGACTATGAGTTCTTTTTTTTTTTTTTTCAAAGCAGAGGATGGACCGACGGTTCACAAGGTATTTCAAGGCCGGCACTCATTGTAACCCCAAACTGGGGATGGTCGTTTACTAGATGCTTGGCGCTTGGAAAGTAGTGTACACTTAATGCTACATTTAATATATTTTCCTATCTCATACCTTCACCGTCTCTGTTTCTCTATTACTCATTGTGCTACCCCTCATCTCCCAGTCTCGTTATTTCAGTCCGCCTCTTTCACATCTTCACTGGTATATTATCACTTATCGTGAAAAGACGCTGAAGAACATACACATTTCGCAACCCGGCCATTCTATTATCAGTATATACATGCATTTTATCATAAAGCATCTGCATACATTTGCGCAGTCATACGACCCCCAGATCCCACATCTCTCTCTCTCTCTCTCACACACACAACTGTGGCAAGCGACATATTCCCAATAGACAATAGACATTATATTCTTTTGATTGGTAATCGCTCTTGTGTGGATCCTTTCAAGTTAGATTTGCGGCTACTTCGAAAATCACCTTCATTTCATTTCTTTAATGGCTTATCTTACAATCCTCAAGACTCAGTTAATAATGATGGCAGTTATATACTGTTCAACATGACCAATGAATGTTAAGCAACATTCTTTTTAAAGTCGACTGTTTGTCTCCCCCCTCCCCGCCCCCGCCTCCCACCATAACACTCCTACACGCCCCGACGCCCCCACCCCACCTTTTTGAAGTCGCCATCTGGTCTACTGACTGGGTGTTAACAGTTGTGGGAAGGACAGTGTTGATCCGTCAAAGTGTGTGTGCGCGCCAGTTTGCATGTGCTGTGTGTGTGTGTTCGGCTGCCATGTACTCTGTGTGTGTGTGTGTGTGTGTGTGTGTGTGTGTGTGTGTGCGCGCGCGTCAAACTGAAGTAAAACTTTTATTTCATGATGGAACATTGCATAAGCAGCAACTGCATTTTTACATGAAGCCACATGAAAATGAAAAAAAAAGAAGTTAATCTGAATGAGAAATATCTATACATACACAAACAAAATACATATCTGCATAAGTTTCTCATTCAGGGCACACTAAGAAATGCCGCCGGCAAACACACATACTCGTGCACGATTACTTCAGCTCCATCCCATTTTACAAACACAGGCCCTAGTTTTACACAAACAGGCAGACACAGCCAACGCAAGCACGCACAAAACATTGTCAAATAATACATGAAGCAGTAGGCTAACAGATAACTGGGTTAGCATTACTATCCAGCTTTTAAATAATCAATTATACTATGTTTCTGAACAATTTTTCTTAAACATGCATTTGTTCGCAATATACCCCACGTTTTAAAGCAAGTGAATGGTTATTCAATAAATTCAAGTTCACCAGAGTACAAGAAGCTCATTTGTACAGGTTATTTCTTGATCGTGTAGGTGTGCATATATGCCCCCAATGATGTGTCTGTGGTCATCAGTTTTGAATGAGTCTGTAATATTTTTCGGGGCATTTAATTGTGTGTGTGTGTGTGTGTGTGTGTGTGTGTGTGTGTGTGTGTGTAAGCCCCGGATACTTGTGGGGTTTTTCAGTGTTGTTTTTTTGGTGTGATTGCCGTTCGTATTTGCAATTCAGTTCCTCAGTCGCCTCACTGAGTATTGTATTGGTGTATCGCGATCATAGACTGATACTAGTATTGCTGTATATATAGCTTCCCTCCCCCCTCCTCTTGATGTTTTGTTGTTGTTGTTGTTGTTTTGGCTGCCCCATCATCTGCACCATTTCAGTGGCATTACTCCTACGCCGCTCATTTTGATTCCCCCATACACGCCGGGCCACACCCTGGTTCGTCCGTCACAGTTCCAGCGTCCGACGGTCGGCAGTCCGCAGGGAACCATCGATGTTAGGTCGCCAGGAGGCCACACACCAAAGGAGACCCTGCACTGCTGCTGAGTCACTTTCGGTGGTGTTCAGTGGTGCCTGTTCTGATTTAACGTACTTAGGACACCACCTACTAAGCCCCCTACTAACGATAATAGTGGCTTAGTCGCAGAGCCAGACTGAGTGAGCCGTCCCTCCCTCGAAACTGAGGTCACTATGAGAGCAGGGCATGAAAGGCCACAGACTTTGAGACTGTTTTGTTTATATTGATGATGATGGAGGAGGAAGATGACGATGACGATGTTGCCATGGAGGTCCATTTTGGTTTGGGACTGAGTGACAAGGCTGTACTCTATGCAGCTTCCTGTCATAACGATATCCCAGCGTTAACCGGCAAGCCCGAGAGATACAGACACTTGCAGTGTTGGTCAAGTAATTAGAGCAACACACCCAAATACACATCCTTGAAGTGGATTACACTCGACTGTGTGGTCCCAGTCTCCCCATTTAAGCCCACAGCACACTCAACTCTGGCCGGGTAGGAGCCGGCCACTGCCGGACGGGCCCGCCGAAAAACTGACCCACCTCCGCTGCCGGGGATTCGACCCCGCGTCCTCCCAGCCGTCAGTCCGCGACGCTAACCACTTCGCCACGGCGGCTGGTTCCTCTTGATGTCTTTATGTCAGTGTCCGACTGAGTCATGATTTGTCACTACACGGTAGTTGGCCGCCGCGGCGGCGGCCGGTATGTCAAGTTATTTGTGTATTGCAATATCGTATTCAGTGGTTTCATAGAAGGCACGCTTAGAGACTATGCCGGCGTTTCAACTGACCAGCCCAAAGCACTTTGAACTGAAATAATAACCACGGCGTCAGTCCGGCAAACTGACACAAACCACAACTGACAAAAACGCACGACACAGTGGACTCCAGTCAAGACAGTGACCGCAAGTAGGCCAACATATGAGTCGGCCAAAGAATGACAACCAACTGGAATGGAGTACCTTGATTATGCATAGACTTCTTGAAAAGGAATGTTTTTAGATTTGACATTGTTTTATATAACTGATGTGAGCGGTGTGGTAATGAAAAAGCATTGAATTTCCAGACCCGGTAGCCGGCCTGCCGCGGTGTGAAGCTTACAGCTGACTGAGAACCGTAAAAGCTCTCCGGCCAGGCCCATGTGCTTCTCTGTTAAAATTGGGAACGCAAAATATTCTTCTCGTCAGCGGCAGAAGAGCGGATAATGGAGACATCGAATTTGAGGTCCGGTCTACAAAATTAAACTCGCTAGCTCAGTTCAAGACTGTACTGCCCCGCCGTGGAGTCACTCAAACTGACAACTGACTCACCTCAGAGATGATTAACTGGTCTCAGTTGAGTCTTTAGGTCGGGGATATATTATTGAGGAGCAGTTCCAGAAATTACATGAAATCAGACTTGAGGTCTTGTATTGTATTCTCTTTTTCGATAGAAAGCCAATGAGCAATGAATTTGGCGGCGGCCGCAAATAATCTGGACTTCGTTTTAGATAGCCAAAAAGATGAGTGCTGTTTTAACATATCATTACTGACCCTGCTATGTTTTGATCAAATATGCCAAAATACGAGAGCTAAGCAAAATAGAAATAAACGTACGATAAAGATTGGGAGTTCGTGTGTCGCGCCAAGCAGAAACTCAAACTGACACAGCTGCTGTTAGATAGGCAGAACTAGTTACATGATGACCTCCACTTGACATGCCCCGCAACTCGTGCTAACAAATAAATCGAAGGGAGATAAACTTGGGAACTAATCCAAAAGATCTTATCTTTAACCATCCTCCCTCGGTTTTTGAAAAGCAAACATGAAAAAAGGGAGAAAAAAATAGGCATTCAGTAGGTAAATCGTGTAGACTGCGCTTTGTTTCTTCACACTTTTTTTGAACGTTTGTGCCTCATTAATATTATGTGCTCACATCTCGTTCTCTAGGCGAGATAAAGCGAGACTAAAGAAATAAGACAAAGTATTTGATTGGTCTGCAAGAAATAAAGGAATCGGGAAAAATCATTCACAATGTCCCAAATGATTATAGCTTCTTTAGATCTTTTGAATAACAGAACAACAAGCAACACTACAGACACACAGCTAAAATTCGTGGTATTGTTAAAGTGGAAAATAAATCAGAAAAATGTTAAAATGAGTCAATTGAGGCCGCGCCAATCAAATCAAAGCTCTCTAGCGATGCACCTGCTTTGCTTTACGGTGTTGGAAGAATGAAAACGTAGAGAATTTGAAGCTACGGTATAGTTCCTGTCAAAAGTGTTGCATGGGTCTTGTCTGGAGATGTAAGATAAGGTAATACTGCGCTCTCACGTGCCGGAATTGGCAGTTCCAAGGGATAAAATACCGAAAAAACGAAGTGGAGAACGCTTTGATAGGCCATTTTGATCACGTGACCAGTGTTTAGGAAAAATGGCGGCTTCCTAAAATTTTCAACATGGACACTAAAACAATTTACACTAACTACAGGTATGTGCTGGAGAATCGAATTTGCTGCATTTCGGTGCTCTAGGGTCTTATCTCCTCAGAGAAAAAGCTAGAAATGTCGAGCAGAGGGAGGCGAGCACGAGGTCGGCCTCCAAAAACGCCGTTGTCCAGCAATCGTACAAATTTTCTCCGAAAACCGAAAGCGTTTACAACTGGAAGTGATGGCAATGGTTTCAATGAAACTTCTGGGAACGGATCGCCGTCGAATCTGCACAGCTAT
Organism: Babylonia areolata; assembly: GCF_041734735.1. Lineage (NCBI taxonomy): Eukaryota > Metazoa > Mollusca > Gastropoda > Neogastropoda > Buccinidae > Babylonia > Babylonia areolata. Next base: position 73,911,987 of record NC_134876.1, on the reverse strand, counting down.
AGAAGCTACAACAGCAGAGGAAGGGGTCGAGCTGCAGCCCAAAGAAGCCGCATTTTTGTGAGCCATTTGATAGCTGATGACGATGACCTGTCGTCTGTGGCAGATGTTGAAAATGATGATCGGGCAAGCGATATAACTGATTTAGACAACACTGACAACTTCAGGTCAGACGACTCCTGTGCAGAAACAGATGATGATTATCTGAGTGATGAAAGCTTGAGCACAATTAGTAGTTTTAGCAGGAGAAAAATCTTTTCAAAGCGTCCGAAAACTCCCGAGTTGCTGGACGACAAAGACATCCCTCCTCTGGAACTCCCAGCAAGTGCTACGGATCTGATCATACCATCTGAACATGTTCTCCAGGCTGTAGGTATTTATGAAGTTTTAAGACACTTCAGAACAATACTCAGGCTCACACCATTTATCTTTGAAGATTTTTGTGCATCACTTGTCTGTGATGAGCAGTGCACTCTAGTCGCAGAAATCCACATTTGTTTGTTGAAAGCAATTTTTAGAGAGGAAGAAAGCAACAACAATCTGTTTGGTCCCCATGACAACAAAGACAGCATCAACATATGTTTATTCTTTCTGGATGGGATGACTTGGCCAGAAATCGCAAGATCATACTTAGACAGTGAGAGGCATCCAGAATTCAGAGCTGCTTTACCTGCATTGACATCACCAAACTTTCCTTTTGTTCCACTGGCAGAAAAACTGCAAGTACTTCAAACTCTCACCGATCTCTTTTTGACCACCAACAATGTTCGCATGGAAATCACCAATGAAGGCAACATCCGCTATGACGATCATTGTCGTGCTTGTCACAAGTAAGTATACCTCAATCATACTCATATTGACATAAACAGAAGTGTGTTCTGCTGTTACTTGTATTGTTTATTTGTTGAGAATCAGGGTTAGCAGTAGGGTGGGAAAGAAGAAAAACAAGCCACTTATTTGACATTTAGCTCTAAAGTAGTCAGTATTAGAAAATAAAAAAAATTTTATGTTTCATTTGATAATGATATATTGTATGTATACTATTGCAGTTCAAAACATTAGCTGGGTATCTTTTTTTACTTTTTTATTGTGGAACCAAGGCAAACCATGGGAAAAAGAGACAGTAAAAATTGAAGTAAAAATAAAAATTCATGAGACTATACAAATTACAATCTCAGAAGATGTTAATTGTTATAAATACAAATGCAGAAAGATATTGGTTTGGATTACTCCTAATATTAGTCAGAATAGATATTTCTCATTAGATTTGTCTCAGTGATTTGCTCTGATTCAGGCTGCTCTCATGTTCCTGTACATGTCTGTTTTAATTTGTTTTTCCAATCATCATTAAAGTAAAGCAGATTTTTCTTCATAATTTTGCCAGGACAGCTCTTATGTCTCTTATTGCTTTGTGTTCTTTCACAGGTTTAGTCTTTATTAGTCATTGCACGTTGTACGCTGGACCTTAGTTTAATCTCATCTGAAACTAATACTAGTAGTGGCACCCCAGTCACCACTCCAGGTCTTGTGGAGGGAGTAAAGCTAAAAGTCTCAGTCTGTGCATGAATTGAACATGGGAAACTCTTCCTATTCAGACTCTTAATTTGTCTAAGCCACAATACACAGATTTGTCAGTGTCATGTATGTCCAAAGCCTGAATGTGACAAGTTGGTTAAGTTGTTGAAAAACTATCAGGAAATTATGTGCGTGGGCAGGGTAGCTGGCTAGTGGTTGGTGCATGTCAGTGTGAAAGTTGACAATGACGCATGTTAATGTTAGTGTGTGTGGGAGGGGAGGTGTGGTTTATTGGGCAAATGGTGTTTTTAGATGTGTAAAGGTGAGTGGTGTTTGTGTCAGAAAGATGGTGAGAGATACAGATGGTAGTGGGAGTGGATTGTCATTGTAGGTGCTGGTGTGAATATGAATTATAATTTGTTGAATGTGTGTGATTTCATGCACATGATACAAACTTTTAGTGTGCGTGTGTGTGAGGGTGGGATAAACAGAATTCTGTAGTGTTAGGAGGAGGTTGAAGTGTGGTTATTATAACTTTTACTAGTTTTAGTCTGATTGATAATTGTAATTTGTATTAATACCATTCAGTGGTACAGGGGTTGTGTACTCCAGTGCCCTTTGACGTGTGTATTTGTAAATTGTGATGTGTGTCAATGTGAATGTACATGGATGTGTCACTGTGTGTGTGATGGTTTGTGTGTGCGAGGGTGGTAAACTGGTATACTGTAATTAGTGTAAATTGTGTTATTTGGAGGGTGTAGGTTAACAAGGGGAGTTATGCATGTCACTTGTCGTGTGTCTGTTTGCCTTTGCATGTGCATACATACAATGATACCTGTATATGTTTGTGTCTGTGCCAGTCAGTATGTGAAAACATATGTATGTGCATATATGTCCAGATTTTTTAGTATACTTTTCTTTTATTTGTATCACACTTCACAGTGAGTGTGTGTGTGTGTACGTATACATGTGTGCACTGATAAATGTGTGTGTGTGTGTGTTTTCATTCTTTTGCTTAACATCTATCCACATTTGTGATTTTAGATGAAAATCTATCATCTTCCCCACCCCACCAATGCCTCAGTTAAATCATCACAGATCACTACTTTCCCTGTTCCTCTCTCCTCAATTAGCATAAAAAAGAATATAAGTTATAAGCAATATGAAATAAGCTAACTAGTCAACTACTGAACTTGTAGAATTACAACAGAGAGCTAATGGGGCTCCAAAATAAACTCTGAACTATTTCAAACACATGTTGATTGCCATATAATACATTTCTAATGGAAGCAGATGGAATTGCAGATTTTGTAAATGACATAGGTAAATATAGTTTTAACTGTTCACATTTATGGATGATATGTACAGGGGTAATTTCATTACCATAGATGCAAGTCACATTAGCAGTATATTTTGTTTTTTATGGCATCCAGTCATAGTCTGTATATTATTAGACTGGTGAGCCTTCTACTACTGTGTGTGTGTTTGTGTGTGTATGCATGTGTGTGTCTAAAATAATCAAATGAGGCCTGTAAAGTGCCAGTGGTTAAATGATAGAAAACCCTGTCTGTTTACTAAATTTCAACCTTGTTTTGCCTTTTGTTTCATCTTTCAAGTTTAAAACCAGTTATCATGTTCTGATGTTGCTAACTGAATAGTTTTTGTGAGGTGCTGCATGAAATTATACTTTCTTAATTTGTAACTGATTTGAAAAAAAAAGAATCTATAAGATATTTGTCTAGAGCAGCAGGATTTCACTTTTGTAACTTAAAAAAAAAAGTACATTCACATGGATACACATTCAGATGAATTAAAGATTTAATTGTCTGTTTGAAGCCTTTGTTCTACTGATTTATGTCTGACACTTCATGGCACATAATATGTATTTGTTTACACACATACACACACACACTCACACACACACTCACACACTGACACACACTCAGTCACAGTGACACACACATGCTGGCACACGCACATGTACATGCAAGTTTTCATACTCATATAGTATTTCTTACACTGTTTTAGAAGGAAGGAAGAAAGAAAGAAAGATAAAGAGAATATTGACGGGAGTGGTGACTTATGTATTATTTTAAAGATTTTTTTGTGGCTTTCAGACTTGGGGACTTGCTGTGCTGTGAGACCTGCTCGGCAGTCTACCACCTGGCCTGTGTGGACCCTCCTATGGAGCAAGTCCCAGATGAAGACTGGTTATGCAGCGTGTGCCGTGCCCACCAGGTCAAGGGGGTCACTGACTGCAGCTCAGAAGCTGAGAGAAGTGGTTTGTTATGTCGTCAGGAGCCCATAGGATATGACCGTCATACCAGAAAGTACTGGTTTCTGTGTCGACGAATCATTGTGTAAGTGGTGACAGATTTTGAAACATGGACAATTTTTACTGTTAACTTACTGTAGATAGATCAATGCCTCTTGGGTGGACAGGCGTGAATGTGCATGTAAATACACATGCACAGACACATACACATGCACACGCATGCTGGCGCGCGCGCGCACACACACACACACACACACACACACACACACACACACACACACAAACTTGGTGAAAGTATGTACACACATTTAAAAAAAGACATTCGCACACACAATACACACACATTTATTTGAAATATCTTCAAGTTATCACACACAGCAGTGCTTCAATTTTAGTGGTTGAAACAACAAAAAGAAGGGCTCACATTATGTATTATTGCTGGGAATCAGAGAAAGGGTCAGGTACCACAAAATGAAGGATTCAACAAGACATTATATATTGTTGAAAGGATGTAGAACAATAGGAGTGTGGTTCCACAGTGTGAAGGCTCACATTTCATCATACCAGAATTATTGAAAGGAATTAAAACTGTGGTACTACAAAATGAAGGTTCACATTATATGAATTGTTAGAATGGATTAGAAATATGGTACTGCAATGTGAAGGTTCACATTACAATTCACATAATAATAAAAAAATTAAAAAAAATCATACGAATTATAATGTTTGGAATTACTTGATTTGATATGTGGTCAGTTATATTTATAGGTATTTTTGGAAGGAACTGGGAAAGAATGACAACTTGAAGGATTGCATTATGTGCAGTGTTGGAAGTAATTAGAAATGTGATGCAACGTGAAGACTCATAATGTCTTATTAATATTTATTAGATGTATTGTTGCAGGGAATCAGAGAAAAGTGTGGCACTTCATTTTGAAGGCTCACACTAGATGTACTGTTGCAGGGAATCAAAGAAAGAAGTGTGGCACTAGAGCAGGAAGGCTTACATTAGATGTATTGTTGCAGGGAGTTGGAGCAAGAAGTGTGATACTTCAGCAAAGGCTCACATAGATGTGCTGTTGCAGGGAATCAGAGAAAGAAGTGTGGCACTTCACCATGAAGGCTCACATAAATGTATTGTTGCAGGGAATCAGAGACAGAAGTCTGGTATTTCAGCATGAAGGCTCACATTAGATGTATTGTTACAGGGAATCGGAGAAAGAAGCGTGGTACTTCAGTACGAAGGCTCACATAGAAGAGCTGATGGAGACTCTAGATGGGGACCGATGGGAAAAGGAGTTGCTGATGTCTCTGCAGGAAATGAAGGATGACATCTTGAAACAGGTGGCCATCACTGAAGAACTGACTGAAAGCAACAAAGCAAGCAAAAAATCGATCATGGAAATTGAAACAGGTACACAGTCAAGGATTATTTTTTCTTTGCATTTGCTTATGTTTGTGCACAGTGCTGTTCTGTGTACTAACCTCGTTTCAGTTTTGTGTATGCTTGTGTGTGTGTGCACAGACCTCCCTACTGCTATGTTTTGAGCATTGTAAGATGTGCCGAGCTTCAGAATGCTACTCTTATAATAAAAATGTTATGTTAAGTTGCACAAATTTGTATTTGTATTTCTTTTTATCACTACAGATTTCTCTGTGTGAAATTTGGGCTGCTCTCCCCAGGGAGAGCGCGTCGCTACATTACAGTGCCTCCCATTTTTTTGTATTTTTCCTGCATGCAGTTTTATTTGTTTTTCCTATCGAAGTGGATTTTCCTACAGAATTTTGCCAGGAACAACCCTTTTGTTGCCGTGGGTTCTTCTACGTGTGCTAAATGCATGTTGCACATGGGACCTCGGTTTATCGTCTCATCGGAATGACTACCATCCAGACCACCACTCGAGGTCTGGTGGAGGGAGAGAAAATATGGGCGGCTGAGCCGTGATTCGAACCAGTGCACTCAGATTCTCTCACTTCCTTGGCAGATGCGTTACCTCTTAGCCATCACTCCACTTATCTAGCAAAATCAAGGAGTGATTCATTATAATAGAAGAAAATGATAAAAATAAAGATGAATTCCAAAAGCTAACTGGTACAAAATGGGGATATTCAGTTACGGCATTAGTGGCACTTAATTATCAGCAATTTGACATTAAAACATGGTTTGATTTCATTGGAATAAACTTGTTAAGTGAGAGCATTTATAAGCAACATGATCTCTATCTGTCTGTCTTCTTTCTCATCTGCATGTTTGTTTCTGTGTGAAGTGTTTGTTAAGCATTTGTAATTTCTGTCATGAAGTATCCAGTCTGGAAAGTCATAACAAAGATAGGAAAAGGAACTGAAAGGCATTACTCCCATGCCACTTGAGTTCCCCATCCACAGCCACAGTTGGTTTCATCTGGCACAGTCACAGTCAGTCTCAGCAGTATGCAGGGAACTATTGATATTTGGTCACCAGGTTGTCACACTCCAGAGGAGACCTAGCACCACTGTTCAGTCACATTTGGTGTTCTTTGGTGCCTGTTCTGATTTAACATACTAAGGACATCACCTACCAATTCCCCTACTGATGACAATAATTGCTTAGTTGCGGAGTCAGTTGGAGACAGCCACCACATCTTTCCAACAACAGCCTCCCATGGATCTGCCAACACTGGAGACTTTGATAGGACTTGGCTCGAGCATGAAATAGAGAGGGATCAAAACTGGGGTAACCATGAGAGCAGGGCATGAAAGGCCACAGACATAGGGACAAGTTTTTTTTATGATGACGGTGGAGGATGATAATGATGTTGCTATGGGGGTCCATTTTGGGTTTGGGACAACATGACAAGGCTGTTCTCTTCACTTCCTTTTATGATATCCTGGCATTAACCAGGTGTAAGGGATACACTTGCAGTGTTGGTCTGGAAATTGTAACTACACACTCAAAGACACATCCTCTAAGTGGATGATACTTCACAGTATGACAGTTTATGCCTAGTATAGTACACTTGCCTCTAGATAGGAGCTGGCTGTGAGCCGAAAAATGCCATCCCCACTGGTTATCAAACCCACATCCTCTCAGCCGCAATTCTGTGATGCTAACAACTTTTCACAGTGGCTGGTCTGTTCCTCTGTTGTTGTTCTGATGCTCTTTCTGCAGAGAGCGATTGAGGTGTGGGAAGTTCTCTGCAATAAGCTATATTATGTCTGAGTAATGTATGCATTGCGTGTGAAATTCTCAGCAGGAGAGAGAGCATTTGGACAATCAGAACATCCAAAGTAAAATGAGGGAATGATTTTTTTGTCATTCTCAGTGTCTGAATTGTGTGTCGACTTTCTCTTCAGGTCAGCTTGTGAAAATACAGACAGAACGAGCACAGAAGAAAGCACAGGAGGAAGCAGAGCGTCGAGAGCGAGAAGAGGAGGAGCGAAAGAGGAGGGAAGAGGAAGAGGAGAAGCGGAGACTGCAGGAGCTGGAGGTTGGAGCAGAGACAACCATAGGTGCCAGCAAGGAGGGAGAGAGCACCAGTATAGGTGATGTGGAGGTAGGGCATGTCTAATGAAGGCCACTCACACTGCAGTGGGGAAAGCTGCAGCATTAGTGCAGGACAGTGTTAGACAAGTAATGTAGGGTACATGTTTAGAGCATTGCAGTGCCAAAATGTTCGTAGGCTACATTTTTATTGTAGTACCAGGCAGATAATTCAGAGGGATACATGTCCAGAGTAGTGCTAAATCAGTACTTCAGTCATATGCATCTCAACTAGTACTTCATCTGGATATATTTCTAGAGCAGCCAGTGTTGCAGAAGAATGTATGCATAGAGCAGTGCTAGGCCAGTAATGTAGTAGGATGATGCGCATGGCAGTGCTTAGCCAGTACTTTTGTGTTATACACTTCTAAAGCAGTACTAAGCCATTATTGTTGTGTTGTACACATGGAAAGATGAGAAGAAGTGCTTGGCCAGTGCTGTTGCAGGATCTATAGACAGATATGTAGAACAGTGCTAAGCCAGTACTGTAGAATACATGTTAAGAGCACAAAGACAGTTGTTAAACAACGTCACTTGTTGCTAGATGAAAATTTGAGCTCTGAATTTTAACTTTATTGTTGTTGCTTTTCTCTTCTAGGGAGAAGATATTCAATGAGTTTTTCTGATTTTTGATATGGAAAACCTAACCTAAGGAAAAGGTTAAAACATTATATTGCTTAAATATTAGAAGAAAAAAAATGAATATTGATCAATGTAATGTGCCAGTTCAGTTCAATTCAGTTACTCAAGGAGGTGTCACTGCATTTTCACAAATCCATATATACGCTACACATCTGCAAAGCAGATGTCTGACCAGCAGTGTAAACCAACATGCTTTATCAGGCCTTGAGCAAAAATAAGATAAATTGAAATTAGAAAAGATACATAAATAGATAAGGAATTAAATTAATGAATTCATAAATTAAAATAGTAAAGAGAAAAATGAAATAAAATAAATATCTTTTTTTTTTTTTTTTTTTTTGAAGTGTGCCTTAGATGGGAGTATTAAGATTCCAACTTTTGGCTCTGCAGAACATTGGGTTGAGTTAATGAAGTTTTCACATAATTTTTCGCAGTAAATGTATTGATAATCAAAATGAGTCCCAGTCCCTACCCCCATGCACAGACAACTTTTCTTTTTATGTGTAAAGCACTGTCCTGTTTGGGAATATAGGCAAAACCATTATTTAGATGTTGATCACTAGGTCATATCATGTTCACTTGCACCTCTGTATAAAGTAATAGAACATCTTTCATCAGAGGTGTTTCATGTGCAGATGAGATGTGTGGATGGGACAGCTGCTAGTGACACTGGAACAAGCCTCTTCAGCAGCAATAGCACTCAGGTCATCACCACCACCACCACCACTCTCCTCTCCCATGCTACCACAAACCTTGGTACTGACAACACCTCTAGCCAAATGAAAGAGGTGAAAACCACCACCACTACCACCACCCTCATCACCACAACCTCGACCACCAACAGCAGCATCATCCATAACAATTCTTCTTCAGCCGACAATGAGGCCGACTTCACAGTGCCTCATAACCACACCAAGCCCCTAACAGAGCCCAGTGGAGACAGTTCAGCCAATCAGGGAGGAGAAGGTGGGGCCAGCAGCAAGGAGGGAACCAAGGTGGTCAGTCTGCAGTCCCTCATGCCCAATGTCAAGGCCACCAGTCTGCAGGTCGCAGACAAGGGTGGGGGGGCAGGCAAGGGCCCCAAGACAGTGTTGGTGGTCAACCGTGATGGAGGCAAGGTGATGCTGCAGGTAGCGGCCCAGTCTGTGGAGAGGACAACAGAGGATAGCAGTGGTGGGCAGGAGACCAACAATACGACCAGCACCCTACCCTCAGGTCAGTGGTCCTCTGTAGCTAGAACCAAGGCAACAGGCAGGAAACAGTTACTTTGTGCACATACAGTATGATACTTCCATGAAGAGAGGAAGGAGTAAAATCATTTATGTGTGCACATGCAGTTTACACATACCTGCAATGAGAACGGTATAACAACCTTTACGATGTGCACATGCAGTATGTGTGAGAAGGGCATAACCATGGTTACTATGTACACACGGCAATGAGACCAGTATGGTATGACAATGTTAATGTCACTGATGTGTGGTTTGACTAGTATTGTAGTATGACAAGTATGTTATGACTGGTGTTACAGTTTGATTTGTGTGGTATGACTGGTGTTACTGTGTGACGAGTAAGTGGTATAATTGGTGGTACAGCGTAACTAATTATCTATGACTGGTGTTATAGTATTTTGTGTTTACAGTGTCACTTTTTTTTGGTATGTCTGGTGTGTGGAATTGTCACTTGTGTCAAACGAGGTTTGTGTCACAGTATCACTAGTAAAATATGACTGACATGTGATTTGTATAGTATGACTGTTAAGCGTGACTGATGTGATGCAACGGGTGTTATGGTAGGACTGGAGTGGTATGACTTGTGTTGTGCAACTTGTGTGCCATGACTGATGTTACAGTGGGACTAATACGATATGACTGGTGTTAGAGTTCAACTAGTGTGTTGCGACTAACAGTTAACCGCGCAAGCAGTGTGATGTGACTGGTGTTATATTATGACATGTGTTACAATGCAGCTAGTGTGGTATGACTAATGTTATATTGTCCAGCAATTTTGTTGTGACTGATGTTACCATGTGACGAGTGTGGAGTGACTGGTGTTAAAATGCAACTTGTGTGACTAAGGTTACTCAAACAGTGCAGCTCTTTTGTTGTGACTGAAAGTGATGTTACTATGTGACTAGTGTGGTGTGACTTGTGTTATGTACTGTGAACTGTAGTGTGACTGGCATCGTAACGAAATGGTGAGACCTAAACCTGAAGGTTGTGTTCAGGTCTGGAGACTCGACGTATCCTGACCCGCTCCAAGACTGGGTCCCTGACCCCAAAGCAGTTCACAGACTCCATCACCACCACTACAGCCTCAGTCAAAATGACCAGCAAAACCACTGATGATGTGCTCTTCATAAACAAAGATGGAGAAATCAGCCGTGTCACTCGCAGTAAAGTGATCACATCCTCTGCTTTGTCCACTTCACAGTTCTACAGGCTGGGTAAGGTTGTGTTCTGCTGCTTTGTCTATCTCACTGTTCTGTAGACTTGGTAGTCAGTGCTGCTGGGAAACTGCCATTCAGAACTTTTACATGGTCTTTTTCCTCAGATCATAATTGTCAGCAGATTTTCTATTAGACATTTCAAAGTTAAGCACCTTCAGTTTTGCATTTTTATAAATGTGCATTGGAATGGAAGAGGATACAAGTTACACTAGACAGGAATGGAGGAAAACTACAAATGACACCAGAGGCCACAAGACATACCTCAGTTGGTATTTCACAGAATATTTAATAACATGTATTTGATAAGTGTGTGCAGGAGGGAGATTACAAGTATCAGAAATATTCTGTAATGTTAAGTGTACAAGTACATGAAGTATAGCTGTTTACATTATGGGATAAAAACTGCTGTATGTGTACATACAAATTATACCAGACAGGAATGGAGGGAGACAACAATTCATTCCATAGGCCACAAGGCGTACCTGAATTGGTATTTCACAGTATGGTTAATAACATGTATGTAATAAGTTAGTGCAGGAGGGAGATTACAAGTCATACCAGTATCGGAATTACTCAGTAATTTTAAGTGTACTAGTAAATGAAGTATGGCTGTAAATAGTAAATGAAGTATGGTGGGATAAAAACTGCTAAACATATAAAAGTTCACTTGTACACATGAGCGAACATGGGATTTGCAGCCCATGAACACTGAAGAAGAAGAAAATGTGTGTGTTGAGGTATGATGGAGGCTACAAGTCTTTCCATAATTTTTTTGTATTTCACCATAATGTTAATTCTATAACTGTGTGCAGGAATGGAGGGAGGCTATAAGTCATACCAAAATCAGTATTCCACAAACACATTAGCTCTCAACAAGCACCAGCACAATGAGGAGCGAGACAAGAGACGCCATCTTTCCCACAAGTTCTCTCTTACTCAGGCTAGCGAATTCAAGTGGAATGGTTCAGTGTATGGCAACCGGTCAATCATCATGGCCACGTTACGTCTGAGCATCATTCAGCTGGAGAATAACATTCCTGCAGCCTTCCTGCATCCAAACTGGAGCATCCATCGTCAGAATTGGCAGAAAGCTGTGCACATGTGTCAGAGTGCGCAAGACTTTGCTCTGGCTCTGGCCATTCTTGAAACATGCATGAAGCCGGTGCTGTTCAACCCTGTCTGGCATGAATCTCTGGGTGAGTCCTTCCGTCTGTGTGTGTGTGTGTGTGTGTGTGTGTGTGTGGAGTGGACAGGAATGCATTTGTAAAACAGTACCTGGAATGTGCATCCCACACTTTTACTTGTTCATCAGCTGGATTAAATATTTTTCAAACATTCTGCATCTGCCAACACCTTTGGAAAGTTACAAGCAGGGTTGTTTGAGTTGGACATTTTCGGTGATAAATATATGCGTGTTTCATGGACAGGTCATTGTGTGTTCTTTACAAACATGAAGGGTGTATGTGAGCAGGGCATACAAGAATGAGTCGAATTACCAGTGCGGAGCGTGAGGAGCAGAAGAAAAGAGAGAAGGAAGCCAGGAAGAGGAAGGAGGAGGAAGATGAAGGAAAACCCCTTGTGTGGATTAAGTATCCGCTGGGACTCAAACATCAGGTTAGTCAGTGTACAATACAGTCTGTTTTTATGGTAAATATGGCATTGCAATATAGTATACAGTTCAGTCAGTAGTGAATGGTAAATCTAGGATTCCAGTATGGTGTAAAGTAGTCTCTACTACATGGTAAATATTGCATTTCTCCACTTTAACACCTTCACCCCCACCCTGGTTTTTCTTTTCCTGTCATACATACAGGGATGTGAGAGCTATGCAGAAACATGTAAATTTGTTTTTCCATGAAAAACAACAACAAAAACACTAGTGACTGCTGCAGAAATCCCCCAGAGGCCATTATTGAGATCTGTGCAAATCCAGAGAGAGAAATGGGGAAGGGGGTGAAAGTTAGGGATGTCGCTGACAGCAGCTGTTGTGATCCTGTTGCTGATGTATTTGACAACAACTCTTTTCATCTGCCCAGAGAAAAAAGGCCCATTTCTGTTCTTTGTTGACAGAACCAACTCTTGTGCCAAGCATATTGCGTTACTTAGATCCGGCTGAGAGTCCGTCCTGAGTCGTTTTGATGAAATCCAGCGCGCTTTGAATCTAAGATAACAAATGTGCTTTGAAATAAAAACAGCAAGAAGCAAGCAAACAAACAATAAACATACATACAAAATATGATTCACTCCTGTTCTCGGGAGAGTACCGATGTTCCCTTGGCACACACACACTCAAACGCATGCATGCACATGCATGATCACTTCCCCTGTCAGGCTTCTAGGACCATTCATTGCTTCATCCAACAAAAACCGCAACATTTGACAATAGTTTTTACGTGTGTGTGCAGGAATTATCAGCTGATCATGCGGTGATACACTTGATGGCTGCAGTCAGTAAATGTTATTTAGATCAGTGATCTATAGTCGTAGTACTAAAGATTAATCTCCAATATGAGGAGGGAATATGTTTTGTTTTATAAACAGATTATAGGCTAATAGGAAACGCTGTTCTTTCTTTTATGTGTTTATGTGCAATTTAAAAAAGTGAAATATTGACCCCTTCAGAACGTTTCCTGCACTGTTATTGGGATTTGCAAACATTTTTTGTCAGCTTCAGGGAGACTTTGCCCCCCAGGCCCCACAGTGAGGTGTCACCTTTCCATCACAGCAGGGACTTTAACAGACAAACATTTACTACATTGCCTGACTTTGAAAAAAACCCATCAAAATCTGACAAGATGCCAGTTTGATAGATGTTTCTGTCATTTTCAAGAGCGATTCAATGTCTGACTCTCAGATGAATTCCAGAGTATGGAGGCTGGTTGACCTGCCACATAATGGTGTATGTGTGTATGCCAACAGGTATGAAAAGAGGTTGGCATGCAGCATAAAGGTGCATGTGAATGTGTCAACAGGTATGGAAAAGCAGGTTGATTTGCCGCATAAAGCTGTATGTGTGTGTGCCAACAGGTATGAAAACAGGTGGACCTGCAGCATAAAAAGTATTTGTGTTTGTGTGCCAACAGGTATGAAAGCAGGTTGATCAGCAGTAAAACAATGTTTGTATGTGTGCCAACAGGTATGAAAGCAGGTTGACCAGCAGTATAAAGTTGCGTATGTGTGTCAGCAGTCATGGAAGCAGATGGACCAGCAGCATAAATGTGTGTGTGTATATGTCAGCAAGTATTGAATCAGCTTGACCAGCAGTATAAAGGCTGTTGATTTTCAGCATGAAGGTGTGTGTACATGTCAACAGGTATGGAAACAGGTTGACTTGCATCATAAAGGTGTATTTGTGTGTGCCAACAGGTTTGGAAGCAGAAAGGAGAAGAGTACAGGCTGGCTGTGGGCAATGGCTGGTTCTGGGTCAGCAGCACACGTGCAGGCAAGTTCACACCACAGGATGGAGTGGGACTGCGCAATGTGGCCTCCAGGCTTCGGACCAGACGTGTGAAAGCCAGCAAGATGGCGCGTGGGAAGGGGGGAGATGGGGGAGGGGAGGAGGCGGAGGGACAGGAGGCCAAGAAAGGTGAATGTTCAAAGGCAGCAGAAGACATTGTGGCCAAAACAGTGACTGGGGAAAAGGCAGCAGAAGACATTGTGACCCAGGGAGTGACACAGCAGAAGGCAGCAGAAGACATTGTGGATAGTAGGGTCACAGGCCAATGTCAGCAGGCAGCAGAAGACAATCTGGCCAGTGCCAGGACAGGCGAGGCAGCACAAGATACCCTGGCCAGCCATGTGGCAGCTACAGGGGAGGGGTGTGGAGGAGAGCAGCTTGAACAAGAGGGGAAGGTTCAGGCCACAGTGCAGGCTACTGGGGAGGGTGCTGTGCAAGTAGAGAGCTTGGACCAAGCCACCTGTGCTGTTGAGACAGTGTCAGTTGAGAGGAATCTGCCTTGTGGCCCCAGATTAAACTCTGTGGTCCAAGGGGAGCCACTTCGAGCTCCTTCCTGCTCCACCATCTCTCCTCTCCATCAGCGTCTTCTGTCTTCCACACGTCACTGGGGTAACTTCCCTGACAAGAAAGATGCTGAAGTGGCCAAAGAGTTGTTTTCTAAGCTGCCAGACAAAGTGACAGAATGTGAGGTGATTGATGTGAGTGAGGCAATGTTGAACAGGACGCATTACCTCAAAGTGACCAAGCCTTACTCCAAACTGGATGGCTTGCTGGAGCGCAGGACAAAACAGGAAGAGCTGGAGGTCAAACAGCGCAATGCACTGGAGCAGCAGATCCTTTGGAAGACCAAGCTGGAGCACAAAGCAAAGCTGGCCAAAGCAGAAAAAGACAAAAGCAAGCTGGAGGTGTCACCTAGCGGAACAGTGGAAAATCTTACCCCAGGTTCTTTGCCTGGGTGTTACTCTGTGTTGTGTCAGAATCTTGGTTCTGGGAACTGCTATTCCCCACTATGCAGAACCAGACAAGCCATGCAGAGGACAGCGCAAGACGTTAGCTCCACGGGACAGGTAAAAAAAGAGAAAGAGGGGGTCAAGATGGAAGCTGACCTGAAAAGGGAGTCTAGAAAAGGAGAGAATTTTGAGGACAGCAGGTTAGCAGATTGTGAGACCACCAAAAGAGGGGAAGACTCTCTTCAGATTATCGGCAAGAAAGCAAAGACCGAGGTGAACATAAAACCAGAAAAATCAGCAAACACCAAGGTGGAGATAGAATCGGACACAAAAACAGAGACAGAAGCAGATCTGAAAACAGAGACTGACATGGAAGTGGAAATGGAGGCAGGCAAGGCCATAAAAATGTTGGTGAAAGAGGAAGGGGAGGTGGACAGGCATGACAGTTGTGGAGTAGAGCATGCATCAGGAGCAGAAAAAGAGGACAGCAGCTCTCAGGGCAGCAGTGAGGAACTGGCAGCTACAAGGGTAAAAGAAGAGCCAATGGATGTGGACAGTGGTAGCACCAAGTTGGGGGCCAATGTCAGCATGGATGATGAGGAGATCGATGTTGAAGGGGATAAAGAGGAGGAGAATTCCAATTCTTCAGCATCTGATGAACTGCTAAACTCTGTTCAGAGCAAGTCATTACTGGGAGGGGAGAAAGACACTACCAAGGCAGCAAGCAAAGATAGTGACAACTTGGAGGTAGAGAAGAAATCCTCCCTATCTAAAACCAACTCGTCTTCCTCCATCTCCCAGGCAGGGGAGCTGAAAACAGACAGTGAGAGTAGCAGGGAAAAGGTGGGTCATTCTATGCCGCCAGGTATCAAGGATGCAGTGTCTGTGGCTCATATTCTGTCCACTCGACCTGGGATCACCCTGTCTCAGGCTCAACAGGCTCTCATGCAGGCCATCATGAAAATGAGCACTGCTGAGCTGCGTGCCAAGATCCCACCCCAGCGCAAAACATGTGAAAAATTCAAGTTGCCCCGTTCAGCCAAGGCTGCTGCCAAGCAGCGAAACAAGACCTTAAAAAAGGCCAGTTTGCCAGTGTGTCAGAAGTTTCAAACTTCATCCAAGCGGAAAAGCATCTTTGTGTTGGAGATACATGAGCTGCACAAGCTGGCTCGGCGAGGTGGTTTCAAGGAAACTCCAGGATTTAACTACAACTGCAAGATGAACAATGTGGGCTGGATCTATCCCTGTCCACGACCTTTCTTTAAATCAGCTTGGCGTTATCGAACTCAGACTTTGTCTTCCTTGGCAGCAGCAGCTCTTCAGTTGCATATTCTGTGGGCATGCGTACGTTGGGATGACCTGGCCATCAAGCCCCCTGCAGGTGGTACCAACACAATCTCCACAGAGACGGAGATCACCACCACAGAGCTCCTCAAACGCAGAGACATTGGACCCCATGGCCTCCGTTCTGAATTCTTGGTACGCAAGATTGTGGTACCCTTGGGGATCACGAGTCAACCGAAAGGTAAGTGTGAGTCATGTCCACCAACAAGTAGGACAGGGTTTATGGTTCATTGCAGTGTGCTGCTTCATATTGTGTGGTCATTCATTGGGCATAGTCAAGGGTCTACATCCATGTGGACAACAATAGGACAATGTTAACCATAAGATGATATAAAAAAAAAAATCCAATCCTTCCACAGCAGTCAGCATACAACCAGTGCTTCATAGTTAAGAATTGAGTCAAGAAATGACTGTTGTGTTTTCTATACATGTCAGTTACGTGGTAAATCCACAGCAGACATTGGCACACTGTGCACACACACACATACACACACACACCACCACCACACCACAGCATAAGACAAAACACTTTAATCAATCATTATACATTCCAGGGAATGTGACTGACAAAGGACTAATGAAATTTCAAAGTTTGGGGGATAGGGTGGCCAGTAGGGGAAGATGGAGTGTTTTTCCTGATCTATTAACAAAGAAAATTAGTCATTAATTTTGTGCTGAACAAATCAAATGACCCATAGTGTGCAGAACCAAACCTAGATAAAGTGAACTGTGTCATAGCTTTGTTCGTGAATATAACTTATGAAGGCATGTGAATCAATGTATTATTCATCTTTGTCATTTTTTCAATTTCAGTTTCAGTTTCAAGGTCATTGTCATAAGATAATTTGTCATTAGATTATTATTATTAATAAGTCTACTTCAAAAGCCTTCATTATGGTACTATTTATCCTGCTCATATACATTGTGTTAGTATCATTATGAACACTGAAATCTACTTCAAAAGCCTGCATTGTGATGATATTCATCCTATTCATTTAAATCATGTTAATGTATCATGTTATCTACATCTTGGTTCAAATCATGTTAGTAATTAGAAATACACAGAAAGCTTCCTTGATCAAAATCTTATCCATGAATAGAAAATCATTAAAAGAACTATGTGAGGAAAATGGATTTTGAATGTTTTTGTAAAAACACACCTGAGCTTGCAAACAACTACCAATCTAAACATAGACAATAAAAATGAGGTACCATGGCAGAATCAGTAGGGCGTTCGACTTCTGATCCTGTGGTCAGTGTTCAATCTCCTGTTTAGACCTGGTGTTGTCTCCTTGGGAAAAGCACTTCACTCTGATTTTCCGCACTCCACCCAGGAGCGAATGGGTACCCAACTTTGGTTGGGGAAAATTAAAATGGCAGAAGAGTAGAATTGGGCCATACCTTCCTATGTCAAGCTGTAGACACAGTGGATATAAATTCTCTGCTCTGTAAAAGACAATGCAACCTTTTTAAACATGGGTCTAAATCTTTAATAGCCAAACAGCTAAAGTCATGAAGTCCTTATCATCTGGTATTTGTAAGCTTTTCTTCTTTACTGCATTGGAAGAGGAGTTGTGTGGTTGTCCACATTTGTCAGCCTGTAATAAGGGGAGGTGAAGGTGTTCGAACAGCTTCTTTTTGTAGGTGCAGTGATTTACTTATGGCAATGTGTCTACTGATGCAGAAAAGTACACACCACAGCGCAGTGGTCTGCGAGAAAGAAAGCGAGTGGAGTCTCCACGACAAACAGAGCCAAGTGTGACTGAAAGCTGGATTCCTGAGGAAGAACTGGAATTGTGGGAAATTCGACAGTTTGGAGAAAAGTAAGTGTAAGCCAGCTGTCATGAGTTGTGTGTGCTTGAATGGATGTGAAAAAACTGTTGATTGCATATATATAGAATTGCAAGATTATTAGTGATTTATGATGAATCTTTGCTCTCGTTTGTCTCTGTAATATACTGAAAACCTTATTTTGGTTTGTGTGTATGCGTCTCTGTCTTTGTGTTACTTTTCTCTGGAGTACTTTATCGAACACATCATAAATTTGGCTTAGAAGATAGAAAGAAAAAAGTCTTTCCATACTTTCCATTTATGACAGCACTCTTTAGGAAGGGCACAAAAAGCATTAACTGTTTCAACAGTTACATTTTTATTTCTTTTTCACAAAATTTTAGCATGTTAATCTGAAATTAACACTTACATTAATAGTAGTAAATAAGTCATTTTGTCATTTTGATTGAAATAATAATGCTTTCTAGGCCCATATTCTGTTTGTTTTTGATAATTTTTTGAAAAGTTTTTGAAAATGTATATATAAGCAATATTTACTGAAATTTTGTCATCTCAAGAAAATATTTCAGTGGATTATATAAAATCTCAATAAAGAAATAAAATTTTAAAGTATTTTTGCTTCATATGTCTGGCTCTTCATTTGCCATTTTGCTGGATGTCAGTGTCTTTGTGATGCCCAGATTGATAGGTTTTTTGTGTGTGTCCAAATTACCTTAAAAAAAAGGTTATTGTTTGTAAACATTTCTTTTTATTATGCAATCATGTGCTTAGATTAAAACTGAAAAAAAGTAAACAAACCAAAAATGAGGTGTATGGTTCACAGATTGGAGAAGCAGAGGGCCAGTGCCCAGGAGAAGCTCGTGGCCCAGAGCAGCAGTGGCAGCACTGGTCCTACAGTAGTTGTGACCACATCCACAGCAGGGCTGTCCCAGACAGCATCCCAGATTAAGGCACAGATGGAGATGCAGCTCAAACAGCAGCGCTTGGCACTGCAGCAGAAACGTTTGCAGGTCAGTGAGAGAGATAGAGAGAGAGTGGTGCACATCTTCATGAACAACAACAGGACAAATGTCCCTTCCCACGTAAACATCAAAGTGAAAAGGACATAAAAATTTGCCACTGAATCTAAAGCTGTTAACAAGGTGTTTAATACTAAATATAGGTCGGTCCGTGCACACTGTGGCGGTGGTTAACACCACAGTCCTGACCCGTATTTTGATCATTTTCAACTTGCTCGTTTCAGTGGAAAAAAATTCCAGTTCTTTCCAGTGGTGTAATTAATTTTTTAGATATGTTGAAGCTCAAAATTTGAGTGGTCCTACCTACTTTATATTTGCTGAGAAGAAGAATATGTGTGGAAGAGGTAAGATGACCAACTTTGACAACTTGGTCTCTTAGTTTCCATATGAAAAAATTTTGGATTTATGCACAGATTGATTCAGGCCATTTTAAAGATACAGCTTTGAGGGTATGTTGCATTGACTGCAGAGCTAAAAGAACCTAGTATAACTGTTTGGGTTCTCAAGATGGCTAAGGACATGTTAAAGACCAAGGCCTTAAGAATACAACTGTACCTGTTTTGTGTTTCACAGGTCTTGAACTATCACAGTAATGATTATAATTATACACTGTATCATAAAGACCAGTGCCTTCATAATGCAATCATACTGGTTTGGGTTTGACAGGTCTTGAACTATCACAATAACATTGATGCACCATGCTTCATTAGTAAACTCAGGCAAGTAAACAAAGGTGTACTGCTACAGGAGAACCAAGGCATCAAGCTTACAACCACAGCATCAGCCATCAGCGCCACAGTCAGCGGCACAACAATCATTGTGAACAATACCCCGACAGCAACCTCACAGCTCAAAACCATCTCCCTGACGTCCCCTTTGGCAGCAGGGGGCAGCACTCCTACCATCATTCGTCAGGTGCAGCCCAAGACGTTGGTGACCACATCAGGTGGTCTGGCAGGTGAGTGCTGGCTTTGCCGTCACTGTGCATGTTAGTATTTGGTCTTGTTTGTTTTCATCTACACATACAATGTCTTTTTTCACGTTTTTGTGGAAATGGGTTGTTACAGCAGTAGTGTACATTTGTAGGAAGTTGTAGCATACATTACTGGGAAGTTGTACTGTATATTTAAGGGGATTGATGTCTGTAGTGGACATTATTTAGGGAGAAGAGATTGTTGTAATGTATATTATTGAGAGAAGGGATTGCTGTAGTGTATGTTATTGAGGGAGAAGGGATGGTTGTGGGCATTACTGAGGGAGAAGGGATAGTTGTAGTCAACATTATTAAAGGGGACATGAAGTAAAATATGATCATGCTATAAAAACCTTGCAGATGGGTAAATAATTACAGAATCATGCATCAAACTTAACATATCTGTGCTTTAAAACATTTATTCTGATTTAAAGTATCAGCTTGGTACAACACAAGGCACCGTCATATTGGGTTTGCCTCTTTACTCTAGAAATGAAACAGGAAGAGGTTAATGTGATGTCACTTCAACTGAGCACAAAACCACCTTCCAGGATTGCTTGGTTTTAGAACAACTGTGGGAAATGACAGATGATCTGTGGTTCAAACTGCAGGGCCATCACATTCATTGTTTTCAAAATCTGTGACACTGACAGTCAAATCATTGTCAAAATATGTGACACTGACAGTCAAATCATTGTTTTGGCAACAGGTGTTTTCTTCGTGCACAGTGGAATGAACAAATACATAGTTTAACTACACATACTTCACTGTGACCCACTAGTGCAGACTCTGACAGGGAATCTGATTCCTGTCCTGTGCAAACTACTATCCGCCTATGCGGAGAAAACGAAAGTAGCCACAGCTGATAACCTCCTCTGTATCCCTGACTAGCTTCCTCTTTTTCTGGCAGCCCTCTTGACTCCTGATCCTGTGCTCTTCATACAGCTAAGTTTTTTCATATCACTCAAGTTGATGGAAGTTTATAGACATCCCTTTGTACATATATGTATTTATTTTCATAAATACACCCCTTGCTTTCGGA
This sequence comes from Babylonia areolata, assembly GCF_041734735.1. NCBI lineage: Eukaryota > Metazoa > Mollusca > Gastropoda > Neogastropoda > Buccinidae > Babylonia > Babylonia areolata. The sequence continues at coordinate 73,891,013 of NC_134876.1, read as the reverse complement.
GGATGATTGCACTCACAGACAAAACTGCCTCATTCAAGCCTGAATGTATGCTCCCTTCACGTATCTGTAGTGGCTGGTCCTTAGGGACCCACACAAGGGACCCACACACACTCCCTTCTCACCCACAGGGCTAAGGATGCCCTCTCTTGGTGCAAGGAGGGACAAGGCAGTCCAATGCCTTTGCCTACAACAACCCTGGGTTTGCACCACTGTGGTTGTGTTAACAGTTTCACAAGGGTCCTACGTCCGAGCTGGCCCTGCCATTGATGGATGTTGGTCTTCACCTCTTAAGTTTTATCAGCCCTAAAAACTGCCAAGTACAACCCCAGCTTCACATTGCTGTGGTTGTGATATGTTTCACATGGCCTCTACTTCCTAGCTGGCCATGCCATTAATGGAATAGGATGTCGGTCTTCACCTTCCAAGATTTATCAGGCCCAAAGACTGCCTAGAACAACCCTAGCTTCGTACTGCCGTGGTTGTGATATGTTTCACATGGACTCTACTTCCAGTATGTTGGCCTGCCATTCATGGATGTCGGTCGTCTCCTTCCTTGTTTATCAGGCCTAAAGACTGCCTAGAACAACGCTAGCTTTGCACTAATGTTGTCATGATCAGTTTCACATGGGATATGCATCCCAGCTGGCCCTTCCATTAATAGATGTCAGTCTTCGCCTTCCAAGTTTTATCAGGCCTAAAGACTGCCCACTGGGCAGGGGACAGTCAGGCCCCACGCTTGGCATGAGGTACACTTCTGACTTGCTCAACCCAAGGTTCATTCCTCCCACCCCTCAGTGGTAGCAGAAAGCCTGGGTAAAAATTGCGTTCCCCTATATATACACAGCGCAACAAATCATTTACTGGCCACAGAGGCACACCTTTATGCCCTCTTGTACCAGCACAGTAGCTGCTGATTTTTGGTCGGTAAGTTCAGCCCGCCATCCTGCTTGAACATAAATGCCGCATCAACTCCTGAAACCATTGGTGTTGGAAAATGATTTCCCCTCCTGATCTTCCTTGCCCGACCCTTTTCAGTTTTGACACAACCACTGTAGTGGTTACAGAGGGGCTATCTCCGCATGCACTTCTCCAACGGATCCTGCTGCAACAAAGGCCATTAGTCAGGTGGTAGCACACAATACTGGCCTACTCTGTTCTTTAAGCCAGCATGCTTCTTCCCACTCTCTCCAGAGTTTTCACCCTCTGCAGTATGGGCGGCCCCTCATTAACTCCTCATGCAGGCCCCTCATTCACAGGATCACCTCCTGTTTCCCCTATTGCCCAACACAGTGACCACCCCCCACATGGGGCTTCTCACAGAAAGGTTGATACTCTGGCAGGTCCCCTGCCTACAAGCACTGTCTTGCCAGTGGGACACCCCCTGAGGTGTTTACAGAGCCTCATTCTTCAGCCAAGGGCCTGTCTGAGGATGACTTTGTTGTCACTGTGGCAGCAAGCACCATGTCTTTCAGGCACACGGTTGCCCTACAAGACCATGTCACATCTGTCTGGCTTCCTTCCATTTCAGCAGAACCTCTTTGTTGGCCACCTTCATACCTCAAGCACACAACAGCAGTTTCCTGTTTTACTCATGCTGACTCATGCCCTCCAATGGCTAGTACAGCAGATCAACAGCCATTCTGCCCCATCTGCCTCTCACGGCTCCATCCCATACTTCAAGCGTACCACACAGGGCCAGAGGCCAGTCATGGATCTAGTCCCATTTCTCAGTTAGTACCTTCAGTACAAACTTTCCTCATGGAGACCACCTCTTCCATTAGGAACCCCACCACAGAAAGAGACTCCATGGCCTAGAGGCACCTGAAGCTCACTCCCACAGCCTGATCCAACCCACCTGTTGACTGCCTACAACATTCCGTATGTTGATCCAACATGCCACACCCGCGCAGAGAAGCCACCAACTATCACGTCTCTTGTAGCCTAATGCCTGCCATTCTATGCTCAGGCAACAGGCCAGTGTTGTTTTTTGTAGCTACAAAAAGGGGGGAGGGGGGCGCACCCATCACTTGTCAGCTCACATGGAGGAGCTCTACAGATAGGACGGTCTTGCAAGTCCAATATCCTGGTGGGCTACCTCTGTCTGGGGCCACAGATCCCTCCAAACACAATTATTTCTTTCCCAATTGGCCCACAACCGATGTTGACTCATCGGGTCAGGCCACGTGCACCTTGCATTGAGGTTCAGCTTCCGCCTGCTCTCATACATTTCTCAAGGCCTTCATGATAAACTGTCCGCCCTCTAGCTCAATTTAGAAAACCCCACACGGTACACATTTCCACCTCTCACTTTGATTGGAAAGGTTCCATACTAGTTCATCAGTTGACTCCTTGACCACTCTCGTAAGATTTGCAAGACATCTCTGTCTCGAAGGACAATCAATGTGGTTAAAGGCATGTATACAGACGTAGGGTTGGGACTTAATGCCTCCTAGCCAGAGTTCACGAAGGCAGGGCATGGTCCTCATCTCACACCTTGCCCACTCAGGAAAAACCCTGCTACCTTATTGATTTCTACCTGAGAGACGTCTCGCACTTCAGCAAGGATGGCTCAAGAGGCATTGCCTCCGCAGTGGTCACACAACAAGCCATTGCTGTGCATAGACAGTAGAACAGGTGAACTCTCCACTTTGTGTCATTCTGCACTGGTGGGTCACGGTGAAGTATGTGTAGTTAAAAGGAAATTTTTTTCCTAAAATTGCGTTTATCTAACATAATTAGTGTGACCCACATTCAAGACCCTCCCGCCCTCCCCGCTTCCTGTTCTCTCTACACACTGCACTGGTTATGGTTAATTGCCATCAGAAGAGGAAGCTAGTCAGGGATACAGAGGGGAGGTAACCTACTTCCGGGAGGTTATCGGCCGTAGCTACTTTTGTTTTCTCCGTGTAGGCAGATAGTAGTTTACACAGGACAGAAATCGGACTCCCTGCCGGAGTCTGCACTAGTGGGTCATGGTAAGTATGTTAGATCAACGTAATTTTAGGGAAAAAATTAGCTTTTCCGCATCAGCACTTATAACTTTGATCTGTGTGTGTTGTTGATGTTTCAGAAGCTTGTTTTAACTCTTCGTCTGTGTAAACTCAGGGTAAAACTTACATGGAAGTAAACTAAAATCCATTCCAACACAGACCTTTCACAGTACTTTTTTTTTTTACTTATAATTTTGAGTCCTTGCACGGTATTTTCTAACAAATTTATTTCGATCTGCTTTGCAAGTCAGTCAAAAGCAAAAGTGAGCTTCTGGATTTATGACTTCACAACGTAATGCATAGTGGTGGCCTCCATGACTACTCAAAGTATCATATTTGAATAAAGTTTTTTTCTCCTAGTACACATTCAATGAGCTTCTGGATTTATGACTTCACAACGTAATGCATAGTGGTGGCCTCCATGACTACTCAAAGTATCATATTTGAATAAAGTTTTTTTCTCCTAGTACACATTCATTTACTTTAGAAAGTATTGGACGAGCCAAAACTATGTAGAATCTATTTGTGTCTGTTTTAAGGGAGAAGTGATGGTTATGATTTAGTTATTGAGTGAGAAGTGACTATTGTATTTGTATTTTGTATTTGTATTTGTATTTCTTTTTATCACAACAGATTTCTCTGTGTGAAATTTGGGCTGCTCTCCCCAGGGAGAGCACGTCACTACAGCACCCCATTTTTTTTTAGTTTTATTTGTTTTTCCTATCAAAGTGGATTTTTCTACAGAATTTTGCCAGGAACAACCCTTTTATTGCCGTGGGTTCTTTTACATGTGCTAAGTGCATGCTGCACATAGGGCCTGGGTTTATCGTCTCATCCGAATGACTAGCATCCAGACCACCACTTAAGGTCCAGTTGAGGGAGAAAATATGAGCGGCTGAGCTGTGATTCGAACCAGCACGGTCAGATTCTTTCACTTCCTAGGTGGACGCGTTACCTCGAGGCCATGACTCCACTTGTGCACATTATTAAGGGATTAGTGATGTGGTGGTGGACATAATCAAGGGAGAAGTGATGGCTGTTGTAGTGCACATTATTGAGGGAGAAGTGAAGGCTGTAGCGTAGATTATTGAGGGAGATGGGGGCTATAGTGTACATTATAAGGAAGATTGGATGTGTGGTGTATGCTATTGGGGGAAATGGGATGGCTGTAGTGTGTATAATTGAGTGGGAAGTAATGGCTGTGGTGTATATTATTGAAGTAGATTGGATGGATGAAATGTACAATATTCAGAGAGATCAAATGGCAGTTATCAAGACAAACCAGGTCAACTTTATTATCTCTGGGGAGAAATTCACTTGCAATGTATACTGCTGACAATATGAACATATATATCTGTATCATTGAGGGAGTTGGGATAGTTGTAATGTACATTATTGATGGAGATGGGATGGCAAGTTGTGTCAATTACTGGTAGAGATGGGACAGCTGTTGTGAACATTATTAAGGGAGAAGTTAGGGTGTAGGGGTGAAACTGGAGAATAGTGTTTGTTCTTTCTTATCCATGGGCCCAGTGATAGAGACTGATGTTTGGTGTTGCAGGGTCTGTGCTGGCCAGCAGTCTTACTGGCAGCACTCTGCGACCAGCTATCCGTGTTCAGGTGCCTGGCACTGCCAACCTTGCCCTTCGTCCTTCCCCTTCTATCACCCTGGCCCCAAAGCCAGACAGTGGGGACAATGCCTCTGCCACTGCCACCCCAGCCACCACTGCAGCAGCCCCACGCATTCTCTCCCCTGCTCAAGTGCAGATGCCAAAAGGTCTGTTGGGGCTTGTTGAGAGAGGAAGAAAAACACATGCACACACTCAAGTGCACGCACACATTCACACACACTTGTGCACATGCACACGCAGTATTTTAATATACACAAAAGAAAGCTAAAAAGAAACTAAAATGTGTGCTAAATTGAATCAAAACTATTCAGATTTGCTATAACTTTCGCAGTTTTGCCACAAAAACTTTGTTACTGTCAGTCTCAAAATCCTTTACATAAATAAATTTATTACCATTGGAATGATTGTTTACCTACTGCCGGAAACGGCATTTCATTGGCTAGCAGACAGCGGTCAAATGGCGAGATGTTGTATCACTGAGTTGCCGCGAAAAATTTTGGCTGAGAAGAGCAAACAGATAGGCCTGGTTTGCATCTGTTTGACATGGTACAGTATATTTAACCAAACTGAGAGTATAATACGAACTCCTCATTTTGCTGCAAGGTCATTATCAAGCATATTTATTCCTTGTGCACAAATAATATTTCCAAATAAATATATTTCTGTATCACTAACACCACTTACTGATTATGAACTGAGAGTCTGCCACTTGGTTCTAGTCAGTACAATCATTGAATCTTGATCCTTTTTTCTGCACCTAGTCTATGAGAGATTGGAAGAAAATATTGCGTAAAAAGGTTTCAATACAAAAGATGTTTGAAGCATGCAACAAGTGCACAGCCCAAGGTTCTTATCTCTTTAAAGACATGCAGTGTATGTGTGACTATTTCAGTGTTTCGATTCCCACACTCACTGATTCGTGTATCCTATTGGTTAAGACTGTATAGGCTGTGGTGTTAATTTTGTATGAGATGTGTTGGCCGTGGTGTTACAAAACAAATGTGTAATGTGTCTTGTGTGTGTTGACAGTGCAAATCAAGCCCCAGGTGCCCAGCAGTCAGACAGTTCAGAACCTGCAGATCATCCAGGGCCCTGGTGGTCAACTACAAGTCAGGGGACTTCTGCCAGGTACATAGTCCTCTGTCTGTTGTCTGTGTGTGTGTTGTACTCTGTTAGAAAATGTGTATTTACAGATGTTAGCAGAACTGTGTATATATAACTTTAAACTGTTTCCATTTTCATCATAAGACTGATAAGTACTAAAAGTGAACAGTTTATTGGGATTAAGGTTTTTCATTCTTTGCAAACTTTTATATGTTTGAATGAAATCACTAGCAGGGGCAGGAAATTTTCAAAGTGGCTTTTATTAATAAATGGTTTGATTTGTAAGGATCACATTTCAGTACAATTTTCAATGATTAAACAGCTAATTTGGATATGGAATGATGGCTTGAGAATAAAGATCTAGTGTTTTGTTTGTTTGTTTTTTTGTTTTTTTTTGTGAGCATAATCTTAACATGGCACCAAGATATCTGGTCTCAATGAATGGAAAGAGAACAGAAGAGGAGTTTGGTGACAGCAGTCACAAAAAAACATGTGCATTGATATCATTTTATGCTTTTTTTTGTGTGTCTTAAAACAGGCTGCTTGGATCAGTGCAGGTATTAACATTGTGATGTAGATAATGCATTTCTTAATGCTGAGGAATAAACAGGTGATAAAGTGAGGTGTCTTGACAGGTCAACAAATTGTGCGTCTCCCTGATGGTCGCCTACAGCTGATAACCATGCCAAGCCAGACCCTGAGTACTGCTGCTCCATCCGCTCCCGTCTCCAACCTCCCACGCCCACAGACACAGACTGTTGTCCGTCCTACCATCACCCTCCGCCCCCAGCAGCCTCCCACTCTGGTGGTGTCCAGTGCCACCCCACAGGCCACAGCTTCTCTTGTTCCTCCTCAGCAGACCCGACTCATCATGCCAGCTGCAGGCAGTGTCGGGGTTGGAGGTTCAGGAACCCTAACTCTTCCTCGGCCGGCAGGAAGTGTGCTTGGTGTGGCTACCTCCTCCCCCACCAAACCCCTCATCATCCGCACCACAGCACGCCTGCCTGCCTCATCTGTGCTGACAGCCACAGGACAGACCCCACTTCTCACAGCCACCGGTGCTCTCCCAGTCTTGTCTGCTGCCTCTTCTGCCCCTATTCTGACAGCCCCCTCCTCTACCCCCATCTTGCCAGCTGGCACCACCACCACTTCCACTGTCAACACAAGCCTCACATCCGTGGCAGAAGGCAGCTCTGTGTTGTCCACTTCTGGAGGGAGTGGTGTGCTGGTGAAAGGCGAAAGCAGTCATGATGCGTCCAGCCAACAAGGGATGACTGCCAGCGCCAGCCAGCCAGGTGTGTCGGCTCCTTTGCTGCTGGGGCAGGCCCTTGTTAGTACACCTGCCACCCTCACCACCTCTCCGGTCAGTGCCCTGCCCACCTCCATCACAACTTCCCTCCTGGCCCCTCAGTCCCTCACCTCCCCTGCTCCTGCTGTGGTAGCACTACACACTTCCCAGAATTCCTCTCTGCTGTCTGGACAGTCGCTGCTGGCTCGGCCTCTCACCACCAGCATTGCCGCATCGAGCACGTCCACACCCACTGTGCTGGGCGTCACTCTGCCCTCTGCTGCAGGCACACTGACGCTGGGAGGGCACAAAGTGCTCCTCCACAACTCCCCTGCAGCCACTCCTGGCTCCGTCAGCACCACCATCGTCATGGCAACCCCTGCAGGCATGCGCACTTTGTCTGTCGCCAACCCCCAGCTGCAGCTGAAGACAGTTGCAGCTTCTTCACCCATGACAGAGCTCAAGACACCGTTGTCCCCTCAGCGACAAGTCATTGCTCCAGTTCAGGTACTGGTGCAGTGCTTGCTGGTGACCTTAAGTTCTTGGATTGGGGCACACACCCCATAACCTTTCTGTGGCTGTATCTGTTATGATGTGTCTGTTTTTAAAAAGTAGGGGGGAGGGAGGAGCTCTCTTTATTGGATACTGGTCAAGGTTAATTCTGGCTTAAGTTTTTGGCTCATGATAGTGAGCAAAAAAGTATGTGTAATCACCCAGTCTCAGTTGTGTATATATATGTTTCACTCATGTGTGTGTGCTTATAGATTATAGTATTCTTAGATGTTTAATGTCCACATTTTCTTAGATTTGAATTATGAATAACCTCTCTGGTCATTCCATTTATGGTATAGAACCTACCTCTCTGGTCATTCCATTTATGGTATAGAAACTAAACTTGGTAGGATAGTGGTTATGATTAACACCTTTCCAACCATTTACATGGATTGATAGGTCATACAAGAGAAGAAAAAAAAGGTTGATAGAGCTTCCAGTTTTCATCAAACATAGTACGGTGACTTCCCATGATGACAGCATAATACCTATTCAAAGTGATATAATAAGGATAGTGGTGACAGACATATTGTACCATTATTAAGACAGGCGAAATGATATCATGAGGTGATGGTGACAGATGGAGTGACATGATGACTAAATGAGGGTAATGGTGACAGACAGATGATGTGACAGGAAAATGATGGTGACAGACATTGAGACATGAAGTGATGTTATGATGGCTATGGCGACAGGTAACATGACCTTAGGTGATGATGATAGGTTAAATGACATAGTGAAGGTGATGGTGATGGATGAAGTGACATAGTGAGGATGATGGTGATAGGTGAAATGACATGATGAAGGTGATGTTGGTGATAAGTGAAGGGACATGAAGGTGAGGGTGACAGGTGTAGTCATATATAATGAGGGTGATGGTGACAGAGAGATGAAGTGACAGTGAGGATGATGGTGACAGATGAAGGGACTTAATAGGTAATGAAGTTCATGGTGATAGAAATACAAAATAACCAAATGAAATTTGACAGGTGAATTGACATAATGAGAGTGATGTTGACAGGTGAATTGACATTATTAGGGTTGTGATGATGGGTGAAAGAGGAGGATGCTGGTGAAAGGTGAAGTGATACAATGAGGGTAGTGGTGACGGGTGAAGTGATATAATGATGACAAATGATGAAGTGATATAGAGAGGATGATAGTGACAGTTGAAGTGACAGAGGACGAAAGTGACAGACAGATTGACATAATGAGGATAATGGACAGATGAAGTAACATAATAAGAGTGATGGTGAAAGATGAAGTGACATAGTGAGGGTGATATAGTGACATAGTGATGGTTACATAGTGTGACAGATGAATTGGTATAATGAGATGAGATGGTGACAGAGATACGAAATGACCTAATGAGGGTGATGCTGCTGACAGGTGAAGACATCAGGCGGTGTGCTGATGACCAGCCCGCAGAAGACCGGAATGGTGCCAGTGGCTGTCAAACCAGTGGGGCAGAACCCATCCACCCTCCTCCCTCAGCCCCCTTCCAGCCCCACCACTACCACAACTGCTGCCGCCCTGCAGGTTGTGGCTGCCACTTCCACACTCTCCCCATCTGTGCCCACAGTCACAACCACCACTACCACTCCTACCACCACCTCTGCCTCTCCAGCAACAGTGTGCAGTGTGGTGCCATCATCTGTACCTGCCTCAGGCACTGTCACCAGTCCCTCCAGCTCCACTGCTGCCAGCAAGTATGCCATCACTCCACAGGTGGTGCAGCAAGGTGAGTTCAGTATGTGTGTGTGTGTGTGTGTAGTGTATGCCATCACATTGTTTGATGATGATATTGGGAGTATTTGTGTTGGAATGGTGCTACAAGCACTGATATATTCAGGATGATTGGGGGAGTATTTATATTGCAGTGTTGCTACAAGCACTGATGTATTCAGGATGGTGTGGGGAAGATGTGTATGTTGCAGTGGTGCTACAAGCACTGATTTATGCAGGATAATGTGGGGAAGATGTGTATGTTGCAGTGGTGCTACAAGCACTGATATATGCAGGATAATGTGGGGAAGATGTGTGTGTTGCAGTGATGCTACAAGCACTGATGTATTCAGGATGATGTGGGGAAGATGTGTATGTTGCAGTGGTGCTACAAGCACTGATTTATGCAGGATAATGTGGGGAAGATGTGTGTGTTGCAGTGGTGCTACAAGCACTGATATATTCAGGATGATGTAGGGAAGATGTGTGTGTTGCAGTGGTGCTACAAGTACTGATGTATGCAGGATAATGTGGGGAAGATGTGTATGATACAGTGGTGTGGCAAGCGCTGATTTATTTGGGATAGTGTGAGGGAGGATGTGTGTGTAACAGTGGTGTGACAAGTGCTGATGTATTCAGGAGGATGTGCAACAGTGGTGTGGTAAGTGCTGATGTATTCAGGATGATGTGGGGAGGATGTGTGTTTTACAGTGATGTGACAAGTGCTGGTGTATTCAGGATAATGTGGGGAACATTTGCGTTGCAGTGGTGCGACAAGCATTGATGCAGAATCAGGCACCAGAGATCCAGGCCAAGCTGCTGGCTATGCAACGACAGATTCAACAACAGCAGCAACAGCAGCAGCAGCAGCAACAGCAACAACACCAGCAGCAGCAAGTAGTGGAAGTGCCTCAAAGTGTTGTCAGCAAGTCTTTGCTGCCAGGTGCCCTCAAGGCCAATGTGTCTCCTGTTAGCAATGCAGGGGAGAGCAGTCGCCAGAAGAAACCTCTCACCCAACAGCAGAAAGAGGAGCAGATGAGGTTAGCATCACCAGATGTCACATCTCCCTTTTTCTCCCTCTCTCTCTCACTCTCCCTCTCTCTCTGCAAGGAAGAGGAGCTGTATTAGGAGTCCTAACAGGATTCAGGAACCACAGATATGCACATTTTTGCTGCCAACGCCAGATTGGTAAGGTAACATTTAGGAATATGGGTGGTTTGTGTATGATTTTGTTATGACGGACACAGAGGGAAAGAGAGAATGTATGTGTTTGAAGCTCATGAATGTATTCTTTTGTGCCTGAGCAATTAGCACAGGCTGATTTCAGGTAAATGGAGTGTTATATATAAAGGTCATTGGGATATGTATGGAACGAGAGGCAAAGCTATTTTCTCTGGAGAATGTATGGGGATTAGGTATACATTTTTAAGAGAGAGATTCGATTGTTTCTTCTGGAGAATACAAGGTGCATTTGGTAAAAAGAAACTAAAGATTAGACCATATCATGGAAAATACAAGGAGGGTTATCTTTCAACCAATCAAAAAACTTTGTTTGCTTCAAACACATCTTTAAAAAACAAAAAAAAACTTCATCAGGTTCATTCAAATGCCCCTTGAACAGATGAATAAAATGAAAATAGTAACTTAATAATCTGTTCAATTTTCCTTAAATGCTATATATATATATATATGAACCATGGTGCAGAAGGAAAATATTCAGGTAAGAAAATAAAACATTTCTAGATACTACATCTCACCTTGAATACTTGGCATTTGAGAAACTAGAGATTGGACCATTTCCCTGGTACAGTGTAAGGGAGATAGGGGCGAATTAGGAATTAATCAGATGAATGTGGAGGGGTGAGAATAAAAGAAAGAAAAAAGAAATAAAGTATCAAATTTGTATATGTTCTCCAGGTCAGCAGTTTGCGGCATGGTGATCAAAGGTATGCTGGACAAAATTGAGCGAGAGGAAAAGCAAGAGCAGAAGCGACAAAAAAAGCAAGAGTCTGCAGAAGAACGACAAAAACGGCTTAACAGTGTCACCCAGCAAAGAGCATTGTTCAAACACAAAGAGGCACTGAAAAAAGACATTCTGAAGAAACGGTCTGCTATGGAGAAGAGTCTGCAACAGGAAATCTTTGTGAGTCTTGTCATGCAACAGTTCTGTTGTTTTTTTTTGTTGTTTTTTAAGCGTGTTCATTTGGCCTTGTTTTGTTGCATGCGGTTTGATTTTATTGTATTACCTTTTGCGTACTCAGTTCGTCTCTGCCCCCTCGAATCGTACTTTTTCTCTACCTCTCAGTCGATCCTGTCTGTCCTTTTTCTTTCGGGCCTCAGAACTTTCGCTGGGTGCTTAAGTGTGGTTACCTCGTTCATCATCCCACGACGGCAGAATCCATGATGCTGGGATCAAGACTCGGCAAGAGGCTCTCCCAGGACCGGAGCTCATGGTTTTTCCCGATCGGGACCATGGCAATGCGTCTTTTGACGCTGATCGTAGAGGCGATGCTCGTCCAATTAAAACAGTCATGAAGGGGACCGGGGGGGGAGAGGAGGCGGGGGGAGGGGTATGAGCGTTGCCTCCCAAGGTGTCCCAGCAGGAGGCAGGAATAAGGGGGAGTGGTAAGTCCTCTCTTGGTGGTGAGGACTCGGGGCGGAGAAAGTTTTGGTTCCAGGGGGGGACCTTTACTTTGCCCACCCTGGGCCAAGCCACCCCAGTCTCCCCATGGGAGGGGATTTGGGGCACGTGGCCACCTATTTTGCAGGTCTTCCCACTATCCGGCCACTCTCCCCTGCTTGGAGAGGCACACACGTGTCAGGCGGTTCCAGGCAGTCAGCCCGCCGGTCTTCTGGCGGGACTGACAACCAAGTCAGACCAGTCAGGTCGAGTTCCTCGGCCAGTATTGCCACTTAGTCCACAAATCGGGCCTCTGTCACCTCACAGGTGACCTCCATGGTCACAACAGCCTCCTTTTCAGGACCGACAGCTGCCGAGTCACCCCGCTCGGCCCAGGGAGCCTGCTGTTCTTCCCCCCTCCCCCACCCCAGCCCTCGGTCCTACAGGGAGATGAGTGGATGTTTGTCCCCTCACAGCACTCATGGGTCCCTCTTGCATCCAGGGATGCCATTACTGAGAAGGTGTGACACCCACCATCCCAAGCGTGGTTGGACCTACAGTCCACACACTCCCCACCCTCTTCAGGCGTCAAGGAGGTAACGGCTGCTGCCATGGTCCCTGTTCAGGATTGTCCAGCTCGTCCTGCTGGGCTGACCACAGCTCACAGGACGTCCTAGTGGGTACATCCACTTGGGATGGCACCCAGCTGGGGATGGACTGGGAGCAAGAGTGGGAGCCTCTGTCTTGGAGGAGGACGAACAAGTGGATGAGCACTCTTCGCCCCCATCCCAGGGTGACAGATTGAGCCCACACCTCCCTAGGGACCAGCCTGAACCAAACTTGGGCTTAGCCGAGCTCAAACTGACCCTCCCCAATCGGGTCAAGTATGTTGAGTCCGTCCCTCAAGCTACATTGTCACCCTTGGCCCTCCTTTAGCAATGTGACTCTTAACTCCACAACCACCAGACGACTCAAGAGTGCCAGAAATGGCACAGGAATGGCTTGATAAGCCAGCCTGCACTGTCTGGGGCGCTGCTTCCAATTCTCCTCCAAACAGGGAGTCTCTCTCTGTCCCGGGCACCTTTCCCCCAGCAAGTTCCTCAAAGACTCCTCCAAAGGCGGGGTGTGATCCTTGTACACACAGAACCACCCTGCCTACATGGAAGCAAAGCCCTCCGTGCAGGACAGGATGTTGGTCTCCCAGCGCAGCACGTTCCCCACTTCAGCTAATTTATCTTTTAAAACATTATCTGTCCCGCCACTGCCTCCTCGAGGTTTCTACGGCTTATACCTTTTCTGACGCTTTCCTCCACAGGGCCATTGAGCTGTGGGAACAGCGTTCAGTTAATCAGGACACGGTGTCGCCTACCTCTGTCCCTCCAGGCCTCTTCATCGACGAGAGGTTAAACACTTTTGGCAATAGGGTAGCCTCTGGTCTCACAGCAGCTGCAGACACAGCTACCAGCCTTCACTTCAATACTGTGCTGGCTCGGCGTGATGCCATTCTCTGCCTCTCCAACATTCCATTAAAGGAGAGGGTTACCTTGCAGTCCATCCCGGCGTAGAAGCACTCCCTCTTTGGCCAGTATGTGCCCTATTTCGTCACCCACAGGGCAGAGACAAACAGGGAGGTGGCTTCATATTTAGCCCAGCCCTCCAAGAGTCTTGGAGGTAGCCTTCTGGCGGTCTGAGAATCCCATCATCTACTTCTACCTCAGGGATTTCTGTATGACCAGGGCTGACGGTTCCAAGAGGATTTCCTTTGTCACGGCTAACACTGCCATCTTGGTTACAAGGGCTCCCCATGTGAACCAGTAGGCGTCGCCCTCCTCCATTTGCTTTAAATTCTGCATCAGTTTGACATGGTACAGTATATGACACCAAAAGGAGGAGTTTGTATTATACTCCCTGTTTGGTGATACATATGCTTGCCATGTCAAACTCGAATGCCCGCCCGTCTGTCCCCGCGTCTCTGCCATGGTTCTCATGGGGCATTTTGTCAATGGCCATGGAATGATTCAGCACTTGTAGCTTTTACAGGCATTTGATTGGCTAAGAGCGGACCGGGCAAGACTTTCCACTGTTAGTTGCGCGAAATATGGCCAAGCAGAGCAAACCGATAGGCCTAGTTTGCATCATTTTGACATAGTAAGTATATGTATCACCAAACAGGGACTATAATATAAACTCCTCCTTTTGCTGCTTAGCAATGGTTTGTGTCTTTCTGGGTACACCTGTTGGTGAAGGCTCATTCAATGGTTATACCTGTTGATGAAGGCTCATTCAGTGGGTATACCTGTTAATGAAGGCTCATGCATTGGGAATTCTAGGTGATGAAGGCCCATTCAATGGTTATGCCTGTTGATGAAGGTTCAGATAGCCATAATGTTATGCTTTAGATTTGTGTTTAACTCACTCCACTGTACACACAAACTGCTCAGTCATCAAATCTTGATGAATCCAAGTGGTTGTCCTTTCATTTGAGAATTTACAAGTGGGAAAGGGAAGATTTGTGCAATTTGACGAAAAATTATGGCTTTGGGACAGGTGTCCAGACTGGGAGGGTGTCCTCAGACTGAGATGGATGTCCTCAGAAAGGAGGATGGGTGCCTGAGGTCATTGTGGGATTGGTGTCTTCAGACTGGGATGGGTGTATCAGATGGATGTCCCCAGAATGTGAGATTATGGGATGGGTGTCTTCAGACAGTGGGATTGGTGTCAAGACTGGTGTTGACTAATAAGGATTGGGCCTGTTTTGACTTCAGATGGAAATCTCAGACACAATGAAGCGACAGAAGAAGGCGGGAGTGAAGTCTGGTGCTTCCCCCTCGGGGTCTCCAGTGATGGCCCAGTCCCCAGCAGGCCCCACACCCACCATGCTGGTGAAGAAGAGGGAGGGGGAACCTCCCAAGATCACTAGCTACATCCCAGGCATGGATACTGCCCGCTCCAAGACCACTTCAGCCAAGAAACGTAAAGGTATCATGCCAGATTCATAGTCTCATGATAGTTATTGATAAAATAGCCATATAAAGATGTGTGTGATAAGAGGTGTGATATTTTGGTTACTGTTAGATATGTGTGAGACAGTTGTGATTGTTTGTCAGTGTAACATGTGTGTGGTTCTGGTGCGGTCATTGTGTGTAACAGAGGTGTTATGGTGTGGTCATTGTGTGTGATAGAGGTGTGATGTGTGGTATGCTCATTATGAGATTTGTGTGATAGAGGTGTGCTGTGGTCATTGTGAGATATGTTTGATAGAGGTGTGATGAACAGATGAGCGCTGTGTGTTTCAGCTGGTGGACAGAGTGGTGCTGTCAACAGCAGCAAACAACGGCTGATTACCATTGGAGCAGCTGGGAAAGGACGGGCTGAGAAACTGTACTGCATCTGCCGTACACCGTATGACCAGACTAAGTCAGTGTCATTGTAGTTCACTGTGATGCATGTGATCTTTGGAGCAGGGTTTGTGCTGGGTGATGGGATATATGCAGGAGAACGGGGAGTGTGCAGGATGATGAGATGTATGCAAAAGAAAGGGATTGTGGAGGATATTAGAATATATACAGAAAGGGGATTGTGCAGGATAATGGGATGTGTGTGGAGGGTCTGTGCAAGATAATGGGATGTATGCAGAATAATGGGATTGTGCAGGGAAAGTAGATGTATATTTGATATGCTGTTGGGATGTATGCTGGATAATTGGACATTTTGTCAGTGCTGCATGGTCTGTGTGCAGGTTTTACATTGGCTGTGACCTGTGTTCCAACTGGTTCCATGGCAGCTGTGTGCACATCACTGAGGAGCAGGCCCGTTTCATTGACTCTTACATTTGTGAGGATTGTCGAAAGCAGCAGGAGAACACATCTGAGGAACTGTACTGCCTGTGCCGTACACCATATGATGAAAACCAGTAAGTGGACTGAGGACAGTAGGAAAAGCAGGAAACACGTATCAGGAACCTGCAGTGTTATCTCATGCCTGTGAATTAACCCTCTTACCCCCAGGACTGAGATGGCCTAAACGGTCGGCTGGGCTCTAAACAACATGAATTGATTTGAATACCCCCAGGACGCTCAGCACTAATCACCCCTGAAATCCCATGCCAAGGCGAATAACTCTTGCAATTTTCAATAGTGGGTAATTATAAACTGATTAAAGATATAATTACCTTCTTTTGTTGCACATATTTATTTTTCCTGCATTCTACACATAATAAAATTGCAAAAGAATTTTTGTTTCCAGGCTCATGTTGTTCTGTATTTACACATAAAAAATAAATGTGTCAAACTTGATGGTCAACTTTGAAAAAAAAATCTTTTAATTACAGTATGATTTTCTTTGAAATAAGTTTATCTGGTCTGCAGTGACTTCTAACACATCTTCTTTTTTATTCTTTTTCTTACTCAACTTGACGCTTCGGCAAGCTGGCTTGTTTGTTCATTCAGTTTTGTCTCCAGCCACAGAAAGTGGGGGATGGCTGATGGTGGGGGAGGGAGGGGGGGGGGCATGATCCATTGCCAACTCTTGACCAAATGAAGCTAGAAAACTGGGAACTATTTTGATTTAAAGCATTCTTTCTGCTTTTGAAAGCAACATGAGCGGAAAGAAAACTTTAATTTCTGTTTTTGCCTGTGATTGCTTTGAGTATTGTAGATGTGTGTGCGTGTGGCATTGGTGGGCGTGTCTCAAACAAAGAACACAATGCTTATAATTTCATTGTTTCAGTTATATTCATATCATGATTCTGCAGCCAGAACATTCTTTTGTACAGTTTAATGCCAATTTTGAGATTTTGACTCTGTGACAGATGTGAAAATACCTATCAGTATTGTGGTTGATGTTTTGGAAAATAAGTGTGCAAAATTTGTTGATTATATCCTGTGGAATATCTCCAACTACATACAAGGTACAGCCTTTTTCTTACTTTTATCTGATTCTTCACCCACTCTACTTTCCAAAAATGTATAGGTTTACCAATCTAATAAGCATACAAATGCCTCAGATCAGAGCACAGGTAGCAGAGGCAAACAATCCCTTTGTTTTAAGCATGATTTCTGTATGTTTTATTATATCCAGCACTTTAAGGGTTAAGTATTTGCTGTGCCACTTTTAAGGCTGTTATTTAGTGCAAACCTTTGAAAAATGAGTCAAGATTGATCTTTGATAGACAACACCATTTTGACTAACTGTATCTGCAAGAGTTATCTGTAGGCGAACAACAGTGCAACAAAAGGGACGCAAGTCTCACGTCACAAGGCAGGCAGTGGGTTAACACACACACACACACATACACACGCGCGTGCACGCATGCACACACACACTCATGCACTCACACGCACACGCACACACTCTGTAAGAACACAAAACACTGCACTTACTATGTTGGCACACAAAGCATCTGTTTGTGTGCTGTCATACAGCATATGTGTACTGTTTTCCAGCACTAATGTGCCATGCCATTAGTGTGCTGTTTTCCAGCACTTATGTGTCATGCCATCCAGCAGTTATGTGCCTTGTTGTTTTGCAATCGTGTGCCATGTTATATAGCAGTTATATGCCATGTTTTCCAGCAGATATGTGCACTGTTGTACAGGAGATATGACTACCTTTTCTTTGCCAGGTTCTACATTGGCTGCGACCGTTGCCAGGACTGGTTCCATGGACGTTGTGTTGGTGTGACCAAGTCAGAGGCTGACTCCATAGACACCTACATCTGTCCTAACTGTCAGCAAAAGGAAGAGGCAAACCCCATAGCACAGAGAGTCCTCACGTCTGATGATTACATCACTCTTCTCAAGATCGTGCGCAATCTCAAGGTGGGAATTGCTATGTGATGTGACAATGTATCTCCTTTGTGATTAAATGAATATTTTATTTTATATAATTTAACCTGGTGAGAATACATTATTTTTAAAAATGGGAACTGTTAATCTACCAGGGCTTTGTAGCATACATGGTCTGCAACTTAATAATTGATTTGTTTCCATGAGTGGTACTTCACATGTATGACCAATGTCACCTTGCAATTTTGGCAGTCGTACTCCTTTTCAAGTGGTTGCGTGATAGGTGTATATCTCACGGCTGTGTATGAGGGGATAGTTGGTGTGCGCAGATGTTGATCTTGAAGATAAAAAAATCTCCACCTTCCTCCAACTGTTGGGATTTGAACCCTACATATCTCAGATCATCAGGATGAAAATCCCATGCTTTGTTCATTGGAATATCTGTACCTGTCACAGTTCTGCTGGCTCCCTCTCTTTATGTTGTTCATTTCTGTCACAATTATGTTTACCATAATTCTGTCACAAGATCTGTGTTAAGGAGCTCCTTATTGTCGGGTACAAGCAGTGTAACAGAATTCTCAACTTTACAGTCTACCCCTCACAAATTCCTTTTTCCCCCACTATCTGTGTCTGAAACCATGGAGTATTCTTAGTTAATCTTGTTTCTTGGCAATGCTTGTTTTGTTTTTTCCCCTGTTTGTGCACAAGAAATGTTGCTGTTTTGACTTATCCATATTTTTCTGTGGTATTTGAGTAAGGATGTGACAGCATTAAGTCAGATTGTGTGTATGTGTGTCTGTCCAGGCTCACAAGATGGCCTGGCCTTTCCAGGCTGCAGTGGATCCCAGTGAAGTGCCAGACTACTATCAGGTCATCAAGGATCCCATGGGTAAGTGGCAGGGGACTCTACAGTGTTACATGTTTCCTTCACACCCACACTTGCTTTCATTCCACCCTCACCATTCATTGCAATCCTTCTCAAAGACACCTATTTTTACACTTGCAGACAGGGAAATAATATATAGCACCAGATCATGGTGACTTTCTCCCTGAAGAGAGTAAATTCCATGCAGAAACATGATGAGGAAATGAATCTAGCATGCACTCGGTAATTATGGTGGTGGTTTTGATGGCTGATTTAGATGTAGTGAACTTGACCTGTGATTGATGGTGATGGCGATGATTGTGATAGCAGATTTAACCAAAGTGAACATTCCCATCAGGTCTGATGTCATGATGGTTGTAATTGATTTAGGGAAAATGATTTGACCTGTACTTCATAGTCATGGCAGTGGTTTTGATTGCAGATTTAGCAATTGTGGAGAGCCGTGTCATCAGCAAGACCTACACCAGGATGAGTGATTTTGTGCGAGACGTGACCAAGATCTTTGACAACTGCCGTCTCTACAACCCAACAGACTCCCCTTTCTTTCAGTGTGCTGAAGTTTTGGAGACCTATTTTGTACAGATACTGAAAAGTCGCCAACAGTTCACCTGAACTGAGGTCTTGAGCTGGTCATAAATCTGACTTTGTGTTGCATACCTTGATATTTATTGGCTAGGTTGTCACTTCACCGTTTGGGTGGGTCATGGCACTGTACATATCATCATTCGTTAAGGAAAGATTATTTTACCTTCTCCTGGCTTCTGCTGTTTGTTGGGAAAGTTGATGTGTGATTGTACATACACTGTATAGATGTTTGGCCCTACAGATACTTTTTCACCTATTCTCAAGTCATTGTGGCTGTACATACTGTGTACAGACAGTGGCCCTTAACCTAAAGACTGTTTACATGTTCAAAAATCTGATTGTTTCAAGTCCCCTGCCCCAGTTCTCCAGAACAAAGAGGAAATGTTGATGAATTAGTTTCTTGTTGCAAATTCAGTCTGAATCTACAGTTGCTAAGTTCGGCATTATTTTGTGTACATATATCGCAAACTGTTTCCTTTTCTATGTTGTAGAAATCGTAAGCAGCAGCCAACATTATAAAATGATGTTGAAATAAAATCTTTTGTAGCAATACTATGACAGCGTGTGGTTTATTTATTACATTGTATTTTGTATCTCCTTTTTTATTTTTGACTCCATGTGAAAACCAGGAGTGAGTCACTGTAATGATCTTTTCCACCTCCTTAATAAAGTTTTGCACATATGCATGGTTGCATACATGTAACTCCATGCATACATGTAACTGTGCTTATCCATTTGGGGATTGGGACAGGGCAAACTGTTTTCAAATGTGGAGACGCCATTTATCCAGCATGCACTGGAAACTCAGCACAAAATAACAACAAAAATGAGTTGAAGTGTTTGCCAGCATGAAGTTTTTTCAGAAATATTTCAAAAACCATTTTTTATATTTTGCAGTGTTTTATCAATCAGGACATTATTGTGGACTGTAGACTTGACAGACAAAATCACAGCAGCAGTTATAGATAACAGAATATGTAAAACGCAGAACCTAACACATGTCTCCAAACTTAACAGTTACAAGACATGTAAGCAATATTCATGAGAAAAAGGGAAGAAAAAAACTTAACACAAATTCACATCCTACCCTCCACATTCTCTCCTCTCCCATCCTTCCCCAGTGCTCCAAATGTACACCCAACACAATATGTGCATGCTCCTTCCACACACTAACAAGAGCAGCAAACAACTAAGCATGCTTGATGCAAGTATTGACAATTTTGCAAAGATGTTTTAAGTCTTGACAGCAGACGGTGACTGAATGTTGTGGACGCAGATAGTTCCCCACACGAGGGCAAGCAAAGAAATAATCTCCATATACAAAAAAACTCTACTTTTTGCAAGTGGTTCCACAGATTTCTGGAATCAGCAGATGAATTCAAAACCCTGTCTTGCCTGGATACACCCTCCTCTCTTTACACAGAGATCAGCCAAGTGCAAATGCTTTTTGATTGACTGACATACAGTAACAAGCTCTAAATTCACTGCTTTCCCCAAGTCCTGGATTCTCAAAAAGTTCTTGCCAGCCAGGTTCTGCTTCAGAAATGGAGACAGAAATCAAATGGGGCTAGGTCAGGAGCGAGGGTGGGTGGAGAACTTGGATGGATTGTACTTGTAGTTAAGTCACAGTGACCTTGGCTTTTTAGGCACTTGTCATGTAGAAAGAGCATTTTGCAGGTACCCACGTTCAGATGCTGCTCATGGATGGACTACATATCTATGGGCTAAAGACTTTCTACAATAAGTCATGAAATCTGGCAATAAGAGTTGACTTCAGGCAACAGCTGCAGAGCCATGGGAATTGAATAAAATGGAGGAAAGTCTCCTCTGGCTTTGGAAACCAGTTCTCATTACAACTGGTCTTTCATCATCAGCTTCAATTCACATTTGATTGGACTATGCCTTCGGGATGGCATAGTGACCTATGTTTCATCACCTGTGGTCAACTCTTATGGTTATTTTGAGCCTCTGATTCAACTATTACTGTTTCCAGCTATTGCTTAGAATTCAAGACCATACAGCAGGAAAGTGGCTTCTAGAGCCTTATCTAATAGAGGAGCAGGAAAAAACAGGGTTCAATCTGAAGTTGGAAAAATTTACAATAAACAGTTCATAAATGGCACCCTAACTGCGAAGACTTTGGACCACCCTTGTATCACTTGTATGTAGCCAGTATTTCCAAACTAAATCCCCCAGACCAAATCTCACAGAAATGATAACTTTGTTTGGAAATGTCAGCTGCACACAAGTCATACATTCTTAGGTATGACAGGGTTCTGAACATTTATGCATTTGGGAGAGCAAAGTCCAAAAGCCTGATGCCAGTCATCAGCCCATCACAGCTAAACAGAGGTATCTTAACTCACTCAGTACGGCCAGTCCTCTCTTCTCCTCTACACAGACCCCTCGGATGTCCAGTGGGTGTCTGAATGACCCAACCTTTAGCTTCCGTCGTCAGAATTGTGGTATTCTTTGTCAATATTTACCTCTTCAGTATAAGAGCCTTCCGCTTGCAATATTTTGATGATGGTAAATGGGGTGAAACGCTGTCTCTTTCGCCGTTCGTATGGAGAGAGTTAAAAGACCTTCAGCCAACCTGATACTGGGTCTTGAATTGTCAGATATTAATGCTTCTGCAACAAAAACATGTAAAAGAGGCCTGATCTTTCTCACCAGTGATATGGTGGTGGTGGTGTGTATCCATCAAGATCGATGATGACCATCGTTGTCATCCAACTGGGGGAGGGGGGGGATGCTCATGAATCTATCTGTGAATGCGCAGATGGCTGAATAGTTTTATCTGCACATGAAATGTTTGCTGACAGTTGGGGCAGACAAATATAGGCATATCATTGTCAGGGAGCTTGTTTGCCCGTGACTTTCTGGCCTGCCTCTTCTGAAAAGCTGCAGCAGTCCTGTTGGCCTCGCTCAACTTGGCACCTTTGTGCACAGCAGCGCGCCATTTGTCACGGTCCACTGCAGATTCCTCCCAGGAGTCGGGGTTGATATCAAACGCTTTCAGAGAGACTTTAAGAGTATCTCTGAAGCCCTTCTTCTGACCTCCGTGTGATCTCTTCCCTTGTTGCAGCTCACCATAGAAGAGCCTTTTGGGCAGCCGATGGACTGGCATGCGCGCCACGTGTCCAGCCCAGTGAAGCTGGGACTGCATCAGGATGGTGAAGATGCTGGGGAGGGTGGCTTTTGCAAGCACCTCTGTGTCTGGGGTCCTGTCTTGCCACTTGATGCTCAGTAGCTTCCTGAGGCATGTTGTGTGGAAGTGGTTCAGCTTCCTGGTGTGTCTTTGGTACACTGTCCAAGTTTCGCAGGCGTACAGTAGTGTGGGGAGAACTACTGCTCTGTAGACCTTTAGCTTGGTCTCAAGACCATTGCCTCTTCTGTTCCAGACATTTGCATAGAGTCTACCAAAGGTTGCACTTGCTCTTGCAATCCTGACGTTCACTTCATCGTCGATGGTCGCATTTCGTGACAGTGTGCTGCCAAGGTACGTGAACCGCTCCACCGCACTGAGTCTCTGACCGTTGACTGTGATGTTGGGCTCAACATGGGGTTTCCCTGGGGCTGGCTGATGGAGAACTTCAGTTTTCCTCGTGCTGATGGTAAGGCCGAAGTTCCTGCTGGCAGTGGCAAACTTGTCGACGCTGAGTTGCATGTCAGCTTCAGATCCAGCGTTGAGGGCACAATCATCAGCAAACAAAAAGTCTCTGATGATGTCTGTCATGACCTTCGTTTTTGCTTGAAGCCTTCTGAGGTTAAACAGCTTGCCATCTGTTCGGTACTTTAGGCTGATTCCAACATCGCCATCTCTGAAGGCATCAGTAAGCATCGCACAGAACATGAGGCTGAACAGCGTTGGCACCAGGACGCAGCCTTGCTTGACACCATTTGTGACAGGAAAAGGAGCAGATGTTTCGCCATTGTCCTGGACTCGAGCCTGCATGCCTTCATGGAATTGGAGTTCCCCTTTCGCTTGTACAAGTGAATGATAGATGCATCTTTGAAATCCTGGGGGATCGTCTCTTCTTTCCACATGAGTGAGTACAGCTGATGGAGCTTCTCAGTCAGCACAGTGCCTCCATCCTTGTAGACCTCTGCTGGTATGGAGTCTGAGCCAGGTGCTTTGCCACTGGATAGCAGACAGATTGCATTCTGGGTCTGAAGAAGTGATGGCGGATCGTCCAGTGCTTCGTTGATGGGGACTTGTGGGAGACGGTCTATGGCTTCATCATTTATGGAGGAAGGGCGATTTAAGACACTGTTGAAGTGCTCAGCCCAGCGTTCGAGAATTTTCTCCTTCTCGGTGATCAAGGTATTCCCATCTGCACTGAGGAGGGGGGATGATCCTGAGGATGTGGGGCTGTAGACTTCTTTTAAGGCATTATAGAACCTCTTCATATCGTGCCTGTCAGCATATCCCTGGATCTCATCAGCTTTGTCACTCAGCCACTTATCCTGCATCTGACGTAACTTTTGCTGAACAGTCCTGCGGATGGCATTGTATGCATCCTTTTTTGATGTGGACTTTGGGTTGCTCAGGTAGGCATGATGCAGATGGCGTTTCTCATCCAGAAGCTGCCTGATTTCATCACAGTTTTCATCAAACCAGTCTTTGTGCTTTCTGGTCATGGGTCCCAGGGTCTCTGAAGTTGTACTATAGATCAGCTCGCACAGGGTCCTCCAGTCAGACTCCACATTCTGGTTGTCCAGAGAGGCGGATTCCAGACGATCTTCCAGCAGCTCCACAAAGGTCTGTTTGATGGTGATGTTTTTCAGCTTAACGATGTTGAGCCGTTTTGGAGCCTTCTGGCCTTGGGGGCGTCTCTTGGGTTGGATTCGAATATTCAGCTTCGAGACTACAAGGCGATGGTCTGTCCAACACGGCGCCGCACATGGTCTTTGTTACACGTATATCTTGCCTATCCCTTTTCCTGACGATGACGTAATCGATGAGATGCCAATGCTTTGAGCGAGGGTGCCTCCATGACGTCATGTTACGGGTAGGGAGGCAGAAAACTGTGTTGGTTATCAGCAGTTCGTGCTCTGCACAGGTCTGAAACAAAAGCAATCCATTTGGGTTGCAGTGGCCCACGCCGTGCTTTCCAATCACTCCATCCCAGGAGATGTAGTCAGAGCCAACTCTAGCATTGAAGTCCCCAAGAATGATGAGCTTGTCTGCTTTCGGGATAGCAGCAATGACAGAGTGAAGGTCCTCGTAGAACTTCGCCTTCACTTCATCCGGGTTGGTCATGGTTGGGGCGTAGGCACTGACAATGGTGAGGTGCTTCTGGCCAGATGCCAGTGGGAGTTTCATGGTCATAAGCCTATCGTTGACTCCCTTTGGGATTCCAGCTAGCTTGCTGACGAGTGCTGTTTTTACTGCAAAACCAACGCCAGCCTCATGTCGCTCTTCGCTTCCTCGTCCACTCCAGAAGGAGGTGTAACCAGATCCCCGTTCATTGAGCTCGCCTTCGCCTGCAAGCCGAGTCTCACTCAAGGCTGCAATGTCGATGTTGTATCTAGCGAGTTCGGATGCAACTAGTGCCGTTCTCCTTTGGGAGTCCTTATGTTCCAAGCACCAATGGTGAGAGGAACGATCCTTGTTTTCTTCTTTTCTTTTTCTTTGTTTCGACCGCTGATGTAGGGTCCCCACCAGCCGCGGTATGCTGGCCAGGGTGATATGGAGCAGGCAATTTTTAGGGTACCTTTTCTACCCCCTTCCTCAGGGAGGTGAGCAGTGCATTCCTAAAGAGGGCTGCTCAGACGGCTGCCGAGCTCCATCGCTGCTCCTGTCGATGAAGAACAACCCTATGGCCTGAGCCGCCTGCGTGCAGGTCTGCGGCTGTGACTGCCAGTGTACCCACACCTGTCGTTTCGTCGCTCGCCTGTCGCCACAGGACTTGGGGTGATGAAAGGATGAAGGATGAAAGGTCATTAAGGATGACTGATGATTTGCGCGATGGGTTTGTTTAAAGTGAAGAGGAGTTGCGCAACGTCGACCTCACTCTATCGTCCGGGTTCACCAATTTCCAGTGGCAAGACACAAGTCGAGACGACTGGAGGATGAGTTTCAGTTTCAGTTTCAGTAACTCAAGGAGATGTCACTGCGTTCGGACAAAACCAAATACGCTACACCACATCTGCCAAGCAGATGCCTGACCAGCAGCGTAACCCAACGCGCTTAGGCCTTGAGAAAAAAGAAAAAAAAAGAAAAGGGGAATAAATAATAGATAAGCTTACATAAATAAATAAATAATAATTATAATATAGAAAAAGGTAATAGTAATAATAATAATAATAAATAAATAAATAAAAAAAGAAAAGAAAAAAGAGCAATGATGATAAATAAGCAAATAAATGTAAAACATGAAGACACACATTCACACATACCCCCACACATGCATAACAGATATGCACCAAACATGCAGTTTCACAGATATGAAAGCACAGTCAAATACATATAAACGTACATGATCTCCAACACACACACACACACCACACACATTTCCCTGCACCTCCTCTACCCCCCTCCTCCACACACTCATTTCTAGTCTACGTATCGCAGCTTCCACGGCACACACACACACACACACACAAACACACACTCACAGAGATGAACACTTACTTGTACAAGCACACACACATACGCCCATATCTCCCACCCCCAACCCCCCACATATATATATACAAAGATATATATATATATACGTTCCAGTATCCTGTTGCTCCCACAGTGTAGGCATGCATACACTCACATACCTCATCCTCTACCCCACTTCCCCCCGCACCCCCACCTCCACTCACACACACATACACACACACACACACACACGCACGCACGCACGCACGCGCGTGCACAGAACTCTCCTGACACTTGTGTACACTTACACTCTCTCGCATGCACAAACGCACTCAAAAGCATAGACACACACATACACACACATGTGTGCCAAAGCTAGGGAATATTTGCATGTAACAGGTATCAATAAAAACAGTATTCACATGTGATGGCTATCACCATTTACAGAAGCCTTTCAAATGAGAGGGTTACGTATGTGCAACTTAACCTCTTCCTGCCAGAGATGAGCACGGATGCAGTGGATGACCAAGATATCCTTTCGGTGTCTCATCTTGCTCTCTGCACTCCACAGTGCGTTGCTGTAACCGCCCTCCTCTCCGTTAAACCGATAGGTTTCTTCCGCATATTCTGCCGGATCCAGACTTCGCATGCATGGGTAGACACACCCCGGGGGCCAACTGCGTGTGGCATGCACACAGCACGATGGAGCTAGATGGCCGTCGGTGGTTCTCCTGAGCCGACGCTCTTTTATGGATCTCGTTTTTAATTCCATAAGGGTGTCTAGCCACCCGCCTCACCAGTCCCGCAAGGGAGTGCCGGTTTAGTCGCCGACAACCCGACCCTGAACAGGTTGTACTGGATTACAGGTTACCGGTAGCAGATCTAATGACCTGACAGTGATATAGATGAATGAAGAAACACTAAAGGGGACTACTGTGGAGATGGTCAAAACTAAGGGGATCAGGTGAGCTGAGAAACAGCAAATCAAAGACAGCAAAAGAGACAGCTGAAGACCTAATATCCCCTCCATATCTGTCCCAGTTGTTGGTGCGGAGTCTGGTCCATTAGCTGCTTGCTGAAGGCAAGGGGGACACAAAATCACAGTTCAAGTCCCAATGGTTATGTCCCTGTAAGTGATTAACATTGGAACCACTCCGTTTAGTCTCTCACTCACCTCCAGATCCCAGTGATAGCAATCCCTTCTTTGACTGAGAAGAATGACAGAATTCTGGAAAGTTTTGAAATAAGGGATGGTGATTCTCAAGATGTCCTAAACAGGTGTTTGTTTTTTACCAAATCGGCGGAAGGTCTGAAATCGCAAAGTTGGCCATGATGAAGTTTGGCCATGTTAATCACAGTCACCTGAATGCTAATGACACTGATGACTATATATATTCTCATTCTCCATACCCGAAGCGTTTTTGTATGTCAGCAGTATGAATCAATAATTTTTTCACTTGAAAATTTATCCTCATCATGAGTCATGAATAAGTGGTCAGTCATTGCAGAATGAATTTTAAATACTGAATCATTCTTTGCAGGCAATGGCATATGTGTGTCGACAGTGCCAAAGCTAGGGAATATTTGCATGTAATAGGTATCAATAAAAACAGTATTCACATGTGATGGCTATCACCATTTACAGAAGCCTTTCAAACGAGAGGGTTACGTATGTGCAACTTAACTTCTTCCTGCCAGAGTTTATGTGAGAATTGTCAATTTCAAAGTCAAGGTCTTTTAAACCTGTTCACTGCCTACATGATAGGTTAATTTGTCATACTGTGATTGCCGCCAAATTGCCAGCATAATGGGTTAACCTGTCATCTGACTTTCCCAAGGTTGCCTTCAGTCAGAAACAGAAATAGCATCTTAACTGTTGACCAACCCAGAATGAGACAGTATTTCAGTAATGAATAAACATGAACACAGTCCTAGTATGGTATATGACATGATCAGTAAAAAGGTGAGTACCATGAGAACATCAAAAGCATGAAAAAGAGGAGAGGTAGGGGGAGGGGGGAGTAGAGACTTTGATGGTAGCATACATTTTGGAATTGGTGTAGTTTTGATAGTTGCGACTGTTATTTTTTGTTCAGTCAGCTGAAATATACTTTGTTATTCAACCTGCTCAAAATCATAATTTCAAACAATAATTTCAAGTGTAAGCAAGAGAAAGTGTACTTGAGTGTTTTTGAAAAAAACAAAACAAAAAAAAGTAGAATTTACTATTTATTTATACCCATTTTCACTTAAAATTCTCTGGCAGAGAGTCTGCACCAGTTATGTTTCCCTGGGGGTTAACAGGTTCATAATATAATTTGTTTCAAATGTCTACTCAGTCCATCTGTTTTCTCCCAACACAACTTTCTTACTTTTTATATTATCTTTTTTAACTACATTGATTTAAAAAAAAAGAAGAAAAAGAACAGTCAATGTATATACTGATTTGTCTTATCTGTTTATTTCCTTTTGTTTATGTCAACGTTAGATACAAATTGAAAAGAATATTCAATTTGTATAATGATTTGTCTGCTTGTTTATTTCCTTTTATTTATGTCAACGTTTTATACAAATCTTGGATAGGCTCACAAGCAGCATGCTGGGTTTATGCGCAGATCAGAAAATTGCATCTTGTTAAACTTTTTCAAGCAGATGGTGGTGAAGCGTATATGGATAAGTTCACACGCTTTGACATTTCCTTGAAACTGAAACTATACAGAAAAAGAACGAACATGGCTTCTGTTCATTTGTCTGAAGATCAATGACCACCAACAATGACCTGGCAACTAGACTTCTTAAAGTCTCTCTGTTCCTCGTCTCTCCAGCGCATCGCTCAGTCTCGAGTCGGTCTTCCCATACATATATTTTTTTCTGCCCGCCTCTCCTTTCTTGCAGAATTGTCCAGTGTCTATGGATTGTTCTAGCAAGTCCTGCTGATCGTGATAATTTCTTCTCTGGGATCTTTGTGGGATCCGATTGTTTGTCTTCTTCGGTGATGTGATTTCGGAAGCAGATGACGAAGAGTTTTTGGAAGAATCTCATCTCTGTGGCCTGTCCTCTTCTCCAAATCAGGTGACCAAAGTGGTGAAAGCTCGATAGTCCCCCGGCTCGTTAGTCCCTTGCAGAAAGATGAAAAAAAAAGAAGAAAACAGTGAAATACAGTTGTATTGGAACTTTGTGTTATTACTGACTGATAATGCTTTCTGCTTTCTTGTGTTTAACCTTGATCAAAGATGTGTCGCGGAATGATGAATGTGTTCTCTTCTGACCAGCTGTCCACCTTCAGAGTTGTGTTGAACACATATGCTGCATTGCGCGGCCCGCTGTTCGCTGCCTGTGTTACACAGGCACAGTGTTTTATGAGGGAAATGGAAATACTTTCGTTCGGATCTAATAACGTCTGTCTGAGTCTCTCTCTCTCTGTGATTCTCTCCATCTTTCTCTGATACTTTCTAGTCTCTCTCTCTCTGGTTCCCGAGTCTCAGTTTCCCTCCCCTCTGCCCCCCCACATCCCCCCCCCACGCCCCCCCTCCTCTACCCCCGCCCAACCCCTTCACTGCTCTTCAGTTTCCATGTCTGTCTGTCTGCCTGTCTGAGTCGCCGGCGACAATAAGTCCAAGACTCTCTGGCTTTCATCAGTGAATAAGAACGGCATCAGTCGACCTTTGACTGAGCTGGGCGCGATTGTGCGCAAACACCAACAGCACTGACAAAGCTTCATGAAAACTGAAAGGGAGCTTAACGCTCTAGTCTTCTGAATCCTGAGACCACGGATCAAAGCAATGGTGTCAGTGCCGGTCGGGATGATTCCCGTCATCGCTAGCCGCCGCGGAGAGAAAGGTCCGTGGTTTACTTAATTCTCTCTCTCTCTCTCTCTTTTACAGGTACATATACAGTATTTGGGGCAAAAATTAAGCCTTGCGGCCTTTCCACTCCCTCTTGGTATAGCAATTTGGTTTTATGGCACGGCCTTTTTGCATTTGCATGCGAATTTGCCTAAATAGTCTTCATCAAAGTCATATTTCTGCACTATTGATCTAGAATCACTGTCAAGAAGATTTGGGAATTGCTTAATATTTTTAGCTGCTTTCGTTACATTTAACAGTGCATTCCAACCTTTAACGGATATATTACTGAGTCCTGCAAAACTGGGTATGAATGTTAGTATTTGAGTTTCTGGTTATATCAGACTTGAGTGTTAGCTGAGAAAAAAAGTGTTGGGGTCAATACTGTCATCAGTTTTGTTAGTGATCTTGAATACCTGAAGCATATCTCCTCTAAAGCGCCTGTATTTCAATGAATGTAGATTTAACTGTGTCAACCGACTGTCACATGTGGTTATCTATGAATCGTTGAGTTCCGGTACCATTCTCGTTGCCCTCCTCTAGGAAACCTGCTTATTTGCTACTGATTATCTTTTTAGTCTGGGATAGCATATTACATTGCCGTATTCTAGTATCGGTCGTACAATTGTCTTATAAAGATTGGTAAAAATATATTTATCCATTAAAGTTCTCAGAATACCCAATAGTTTGATCGTTTTATTAACAGCTGCCTCAGTTAACATGGGCATCAAAAGGAAAATCCTGATCAAATGTGACACCCAGGTCTTCTTCCTCAACACACTCTGAAATGACATTGGATGTGGTGTCATCAATTTTCATGACGTATTTATGCTTTGGGTTATTTTTTTTTTCCTGAATGGAGAACTTTGTATTTAAGATACGTTAAAATACAGGTTCCACTTATTTGAGTTGACTAATATTCTGTTGGATGTTTATATCGTCTTGCAATCGTGAGAAGTTCCCAGTTTTATCATATATTATTTTTAGCGCTGTGCACACCTAGGCCACCTTTAGGTCTAAACAAGACAGCGTGATTTGAAAGAAGAGATAGAAGATCGAAGACCATTCAAATGTGAGGGTTGGGAATATTATAGTTGCGTCCCTTGCCTTTGCGTTTCCTTTGCGTAAACTTCCGGATCTCCATAGCAAACACACAGGAACGAAGTTACTAAGTGCCCCACAGATGTATTGAGGTAGGTTATATATCAGACACATTACAATCTTTGCCAAGTGTAGGTTATATATCAGACACATTACAATATTTGCCAAGTGCCAGGTTTGTATTAGCAGGGAGTTAACAGTCAGTTTATTGAATTAGTTACTAGTTTACGGCTTTTCCAAAGATTTTATTTTATTACATTTTATGTATTATTATTATTATTGTATAATGTCTCTTAGTCATTCAGTAAGGTCAGACGTTTTCCTCCGCTACTGGCAACCATGTAACCCAGTACAACAAAAAATCCGATGTGGAGAGGGACGGGTCAGTTGGGCATCAACAGACCAAATACTACCTTGAACCTTGAACCTTGAACTTTTGGGCGTTGAAGCCTTCTTCAGGCTAGTTCGCCTCTCCTTGGTGGCTACAGCACTGGTTTGTGGCATGCGTGGCAAGCAGCACTGTAGCTGAGTTACTTCAGGCAAGTTGGTTTGTACACACTAGGCAACTGTTGCCAGTGCGCGTCCAGCCAGGATTTGAAGCAGTTTAGGGTAGGGGCGGTCACAACACTGTCCGGCAGGTTATTCCATGAGTTCACGACTCTTTGTGAAAAGGACCTGCTGCGGACATTCAACCTGCAGTGTTTTTTCTTTATCCTGAGGCTGTGTCCCCGGGTGTTGTGGCTGGTGGCTGGTTCTAACCTTGGCCTATCCACGTCATAGAGCCCGTGCATGTACTTATAAGTGTCAGTCATGTCTCCTCTGTTGCGACAGTGCTCTAGGCTTGGTAGGCGGAGGTGACGCAGACGTTCAGGGTAGGGCAGGTCTCGGACAGTTGGCAGCAGCTTGGTGGCGCGACGCTGGACATCCTCTATGTCACTGCAGAGGGTCTTGTGATATGGTTGATATACGGAGTGACCGTATTCCAGAATTGGGCGAACAAGGCTTTTGTACAGGTTCATGAAGAGGTTATCATCGAGGAGGTCAAAAGTTCGGCGTATTATTCCGACAACTGTATTGGCTTTAGCGGTTGTTTACTAGGATGTTCCCTGGTGCAGACATTGGAAGTGACCATGATCTTGTTATCATGAACTTGAGAGTCAAGTTTAAGAAGAAAAAAACCCAAAACAAACAAAACAGACCACCAGACTGAAATTCATTCTTGACAGACTGAAGGATCCTTCCATCAGTGAGTCCTTCAAAGCAACAATAGGCAGAATTTGTGCCACTGATGACCACCACCTTCAACACAGTAATGGTTGAAGCAGCCAGTGAATTGCTAGGAAAGCATCACTGGAAAACCCAGTCTTGGGGTCACAGAGGAGATCTTGGACAAAGAACGCCAGGAATGTAACAAAAACAGCAGAATACATAGAGGTCAACAAAAAGATCAGACAAGGCATGAAGAAAGCCAAAGAGGATTGAACTGAAGATAAGTGTATTGAAACAAAAGACTGTCTGAATAAGTACAACATAGAAAGGCATCTGAAGTTGTAAAAGATACGACAAAGCAAAGGTAGTCCAGAGTCAGTACAATACAAAACAAAGAAGGAAAATGCTTCACAGAAGAAAAAGACACACAGCTAGTTACCAGACAGATGGAGACCCCAGTGTACGCTCAAGCCCAAGCCAAGAATCAACAATGATGACTGTCCAATACTGCCCGAAGAAGTGGAGGAAGCCATAAGATCACTGAAGAACAGAAAAGCAGAAGGTACTGGCAATATACCAGCTGAACTAATAAAGCAAGGAGGAGAGGCAGACTGGAGAATGGCCAACAACATTGGACAAAGTCACTAATTAATAAGTATCATTCTACCCAATAAAGGCAACTTAAAACTATGCCAGAATTACATAACTATCAGTCTGATCAGCCATGCAAGCAAAGTAATGCTCAAAGTAATCCTGAGCAGACTCAGACAATAGGCAGAAGTCCTTGCAGAGAAACAAGCTGGGTTCAGCAGTGGGAGAAGCACCACTGAACAGATATTCAACCTTCAAGAGAAATACAGTCAACGCCAACATAGCATTTACCATGTCTTCATCATCTTTAAGAAGACATTGAGTGTGGCATGGTGCACTGTGGGCAACCATGAAGAAATGTAACGTGGGCCAAAAGCTGATCACCACCATCAAACAGCTGTACACAAAACTAAAGCCAACAGTGCAGTTCTTGTTCAAGGAACAGTAAGCGACTGGTTCCCCACAACAGTTGGGGTCTGTCATGGTTCTCTTCTGTCTTTTGCACTCTTCAACATTTTCTTGGAATGTATAATGACTGATGCCCTGGAAGGACACTAGCACTATCAACATCAGAGGACGTACCTTCACAAATCTCTGATATTGATAGCAAATCTGGTGAGGAATCATCAGCCAAGTACAGAATGGAGATCAGTGCTGAGAAGACGAAACTCATTACAAACAGCAAAAAGCCAACCAAGACCAAGATCAGTGTCAGCAGACAGCAACTGGAAATGGTGAAGCAAGTTTAAGTACCTTGGTACCATCATCAGTGAAGAAGGGTCCAAGACTGAAATACTGGAAAGAGCTGCACAGACTGCAGAAGCACTGGCAGGACTGAAGCCCATATGGAGAGACTAGGACATCAGTTTCAGAACAAAGCTGAAGCTCCCGCATGCACTGGTTCTATTTCATTGTATGGATGTGAGTCTTGGACTCTAACAGTGGAGATTCAGAGAATGATGCAAGCAGTGGAGACTCCTTGGCATCTCCTACAAAGATCACATAACAAATGTAGAAGTCAGGAAAACCATCAGACAGCACAATCGTTGGTATGAAGACCTATTGACCACAGAAAAAAAGGAAGAAGGATCCGATGGGCTCTCCAAGACCATTCTTCAGGGAACAGTGCAGGGAAAAAGGAGACAAGGCAGGAAGCGAAGGAAGTTGGCAGACAACATCACTGAGTAGACAGAGAGGAGCTTTGCAAAAATCAGGCTGGCTGGTTCAAGGGACAGAACTCGTCAATGATACTTGCAGCATGAATTCCAATATTAGTTTCTTATGTCTAGAAGGTGCCATATTGTTTCTAGCTGAGAGCAGCTGGCTGTGTCTGACTCAAGTGAGTTGCAGTGTCAGGCTGACAGCAACTGGCTCAAATTTGATGTCTGCAGTCACCAGTACAAATAACAGAACATTAAACAGAATTCTTTCCTGCACAGGTGCAGAACTCATGCATATGCTCACACATGCGCGCATGCACGTGCGCACACACACACACACATTTAAAGGAACGAAATTCTAAAGTACAAATGTTTGATACATGCATGCTTTCAGACATTGTGAGTGTGGCCGGAAGGGCATTCCATGATCAGCTAATGATGGCAGAGGTCAAGGTAGAGATTGATGTGGCTGAAGAAGCAGGACCTCTGTGGATGACACAGGATCAGTGTTCAGGTCAGTTGATCATTCATCAATTCTTCCATAGACTTAGACAACATATCTTGCAGTTCTAAAAATCCATTTGTGCACTTAACACCATTTGTCACTTCAGGGCATGAACACAAAACATGAGCACTCTCTTACACACACAGATACACACATACTCTCTCTTAAACACATATATGTGTGTTTGTATAAATACATATTTTCACCCACTTAGAATTTTATTCCATTTTAATATTTTATTTCTGTTCTTTTCTTTTATGTTTATGTTTTATGCAAACCAAGGGTAGGCTCTCAAGCAGTGTATTGAGTAACCCTTTTGCTGCCAGGAAAATAAGATTTAGGTGAAATCTATTTGCCAGGGTTTTTTCACAAAAAACGGATATAAATTTTCAAAAAAATCTGTGCTCTTTGTTATTGGAGAAAGACCCATAAAAGTATATATTTTCTGAAAGGTGAATGAATAAAGAACACAAAACACATGATGTTTTCCCATTTTATATATTTTTAGTGACATGCTATTGTTTTGAAATCAGTGTTTTGTTTTTTGTCACATTTTCAACTTGTTCATTACAAACATCAGTCAGGTAATTTGCACTAAAATATCATATTTTCTGGACAAATGGATATCTGTATACATGAAATCATACTAGAACAACCACAATAAAAACAAATTAAAAAGAGATAGATATACAATGCATTGTGACTTCTCCAAGTGATAATGTGGATGAGAGGCCACGCCCCCTCAGTCTCCACCCCACCCCACCCTCCTCTTCACCCCTCTCACACGGTCAGTTTATTCAGTTCTCATCAGACTGTGTTGGCTGTTCTCATCAGACTGCATTGGCTGAGTGCCAAGAAAATCGCTCACACTGTCCTGCTAATAATTCAGTCACTTTCTGTCGTCTGCTAAGGTTTGCACAGCCAGCATCACTCACTGATAGTCGTATCTTGGCCACTCTCTTGATTGCTCCCTTTATTTTCTATCAAATAGCCCTATAAATGTTCATCACTGTCTTCTTCGAGTTTACGCTTCAATTCTCTCTGAGCATCAGCTAAAGAAAGCAATCTTGGTTGATTTTGTTTGCTACGATCGCATGTCTTGAGCACGGCATCAGTCCGACATTTTGTTGAGCGAGCGAGGAGAGGAGCCAGGCAAACACTGGGACAGTAACCCAACCAAAACATTCAAATAAAGGACTGCCTCATGACTTAGATGGGGTTTCTAGCTATGAATAGAATCCAGAAAGATTCCCCAAGCTAAAGCTACCACCATTTTTGTCAATGAACTGAACGCAAAGCAGGGAAAAGTCAGAATATTTCGATGATGAGTTATCTTGTCATTGTGGCAGCGAAGTGTACATGTTTGCCATGACGAGTTATCTCATCATATAGGCAGCCTAGGGGTTAATAATAATGATTTATATGTCACCTTATCATATGATTCTACTCTAAGCACTTTACATTACAACAGTAAAAAAAACAACAACAACAAAAAAAAAAAATCCATCAAAACATGCAGGTTGGTCCATGGAAGAGACCAAACTCTCTCTCTCTCTTTCTTATGCCTACAAATATACATGTATGCCTTCACACACACAAGTAATTATAATGGTAATAATGATACTGAAAATACAACTAATAATAACTTAATCCATGCATCAGCCCTCCACACAGAACATGCCAAAGCGCACTACACAATATAAAAATCATTGTGCAAAACGTGTTCAAGCACCATGATGAGAACTTCCATAATTTATGTATACCCTTGCACAATCGTCAGACCAAACATCAACAGTAATATGTACATGGACACACACACACAAACACATCACACAAAATGAAAACATCCCAAATACATGGATACCAAAATATCATAACATCCAAATAGTGCAGTCTCACATCACAATACCTTACACCAACATCACAGTACCCAAAACCATACCACAACACCCCAAAACCAGTCCAAACACCCAAAGCCAGTCAAGTACACCACCATGACCAAACAATACACAACCCAGCTACAACACCCAAAATCAGTCCCATTCTCCCTCCCTGCCCTGCACTTGACACCTCAACGACACATTCGCATGCACATACAGATAACAGAAACAAGCACACACCCGCACTGTCAATGGCAATGGGATATCAATTAAAGGCAATTTTTCACAGATGAGTCCTTTGGTTGGTTTTGAAAAGGGAAATGGACTGGGAGTGTCCTAATTCATATGGCAAGGAGTTCCATTGGACAGGGGTGGTGAATATGAAGGATCTGTGACAGAAGATCATAACAGAGTGAATTTGAAAAATATGACTGTCGAATGATATACGTAGTTGTCTTGTTGGAATGTCAACAGTGAGATCAGAAAGATAGGTGAAGAACCAGAGAAAGCGTGAAAGCAATGTGTGGAGAGTTGATATTCAATGCTGGACTGTATCGGCAACTAGTGGAGTTATTTCAGAAGAGGCTGAATATGGTCACTCTTAGGTTGTTTCAATACAAGACTGGCAGCTGAGTTTTGGACTTTCTGGAGTTTATGAATAATGTTTTTATGTGTATATCATGGGTCAGGCATCTGCTCCTTGTTTGGCTTACTCGTGTTTACACACCTCGTGAGTCTTTTTAATAACACAGGTAAACTAAAACAAATTTACCTTATCTGGAAATAGTCTGTTGACACCAAATTTTGGATTGAAATGAGGAAAAAATCAGTACTTTCCACACATTATATTAAAAGAAACAAACCCATATGCACTTTTAGAAAGAGCATAAAAATCATATATTTGAAAAATTAAGCTATTATCATTGGATATTTCAGTCAGTGACTTAAAAAGTGTACATACCTGACTTCAGTCATGGAGAAGAAGACACCATGACTGAAATTTCCAATCTGACAAACATATTTTGTCAACAACAACAAAAAAAGTGGACTTTTCCAGAGTTGTTACTGTGTACATTATGCAGGAAAATGTTTTTGGTGGTTTTTATTTTATTTTAGGATCTGTCTAAATCAGAGTCATTATGTAGACAGAGAAAGTTGTAAACGTTGACAAATGTATTTTAATTGGTAAAATGATGAAATGCCAATTGATGTCGGCTGCTTAAGAATTTTTGTTTCCAGCAAGGAGCTTTTGGTTCCACAAGTACTCATTTCTGATAGTGAGCTCCATGTTTTCTTCTCTGTGTGTGTGTGCATGCATGTGTGTGTGTATGCGTGTGTGTGTGTGTGTGTGTTAGTTATTGAGCAGAAATCACACCATGAAGTTATGAACACTTTGCCTCTTGTTTTCCATTTAAAGCAGATGGTGGTGTAGCATAATCATATGGGTTAGTCCACATTTTTTGACACCTTGAGACTGAAATTGAATAGAAAAAGAAGAATAGACATGGTAAACTGGTGCAGAAAGAGGGAACAACAGAACAACTCATGGACTTTGTCCTTCAAGAACACTCCAGATTTCCCATGTTTTTATTTCACAAGGGCAGAATTCACAGTTTATGGTTTGCATGCTTTGTCTGTTGCAGGTCCCACATGTGACAGAGCTGAGAATAAAGTGAGCACGACCACCACACCCTGCATGACAGACGCTTGGAATCCATCAGCTGCTATCATGCAGTTTGAACCAGACAGACAGACAAACAGTGGTTCAGGTATCAAAGCTGATAACAGTGATATGTTTCACCAGTCACAGTCTGTAGTCAAAAGGCAAGGGAAAGTGGACATGAAATATGAATCCTGTACATGTATTAATTTATCATCTTCACCAGTGACTCCATGGAATGCAGTGTCTCATTTTAAGAATGAGAGATCAGAAGCTGATAACACAAACAGTGATATGTTTCACCAGTCACAGTCTGTAGTCAAAAGGCAAGGGAAAGTGGACATCAAATTTGAATCCTGTACATGTATTAATTTATCTTCTTCACCAGTGACTCCATGGAATGCATTGTCTCATTTGAAGTATGAGAGATCAGAAGCTAAATTTGATTTCAAGACTGAATCTATCAGCACAGACATAAACCATGATGTCTTCAAGACTGAATCTGATTTGGTAAAGTTTAGCAGTGATGTCATCAAGGCTGAACCAGTCTTAACAAACATCAACAGCGATGTCACAACAAATACCAGCAGTGATGGGCAGACTGAAGCAGTGACAGACACAATGATGACAGTGACATGTGATGAAGTCAGACCTCAGTCCACCCCCAGCAGCGATGGAGACATCAACAGACTGGTAGGAGATAAACAGGTGGGTAAAAGTTTTAGTATGGGTATTGCACTTTAGATTTTCTTCAACAAGAGATGCTGCAATAAGCGTTTCACCCTGTACTTACATTACATATTTTTTGCAGAGCTGTAGTTGTGCCATTTCAGATATGTGCTTATTTTTATGTGTCTTTTCCTTATGAAGAGAAACTGAGTGCACTCAATTGTTGTGTAATTTAGAAAGCTGACACAAACACTAGTTTTTCTGACATTTTCTGATGATCTAAGAACTTGCCATTAAAATATTGCCTGTGAAGGTTTTACTAAGAAAATGTTATTCTGTGATCATTTTTGCTCAAATGATTATAAACAAAGTGAGTCTGTATAATACTAATAACACTGTTTTGGTGTGTGTGTGTGTGTGTGTGCGTGTGTGTGTGTGTGTGTGTGTGTGTGTGTGTGTGTGTTAAAGTCAACTTTAATACATTCATTTTGTTTGGACATTGTCTGTCGACAACAGATTGGCGGGAGGAAAATCAGTTCTTTCAACTTATTCCAGTTATGACAATGTGCTTCTGGGACAGGCTCAAGTAATTGAGAAGAAGTAATAAACATTTCTACAGTTAAGTTACTGTTACTTTTTTTTCCACAATATTTTACCACTTTTATAGTACAGATTGACACATTGATTATCAGCAGTGCATGTTCAGCTGAAATAGTAAATCAGTATGCTTAGTGTAAATGTTACATTGTGCATAGATCTGCCATGAGCAGCAAATTTCTGCAATGTAATGGGATGTCAATATGAATATAGATGTACTATGGGAAATGATTTTTTTAAACACATTTCACTTGTTCAAAACATGATAAAAAAAAGAAAGAAAGAAAGACGAGAAAAGACTCCAGTCATATAGGTAGCTGTGTTTTCCACTGAATGTTAAGGCATTACACTGTTTACATTCACCAAATAGGTTGTTTTCAACTCTCACCTAAAGTGGATACTCAGTTCCCATTGTTATTGACACACATGTTTAAACAAAATAAGTCAATGTTATTGTTACAATATGTAGTATGTTAACATTTGTTCTTGATTGTATAAATGGCCTCTGTGTCTGTGCGTGTGTCCATGGTAAGCTTTTATTGTTAGGATTTTTTGATAACTGCAAGTGGTATTTAAACCAACCTGGTAGGATGGTAGTTTTGAATAAGACCATTCCATACATTTCCTTTCTGATGATGTGGTACACTTGGTGAGGTGTCAAACATCAAGGTGCTTTGGAAGATGTTATGCTTTACAGTGTAGTTTTTTTCTATTCGATAATTGGTGTGTTTGATTATGTGGGTATTACACGTGAGTCTTAAAAGCTTTAATCATCGTTTTTGCTGTGACGGTTTTATTCCTTGTATTTGTTATGTTTGTCTTTCTGTTAGCTAAGTTGTCATTATTGTTATTTTCATTTCAGAAGCAAGCAAAAGTTCATTCTTTAGTTGCTGCTAAAACAACACCTCAGCAGTCATCATCTGAAGCCATCAGAACTCTTCTACACAAGTCTGCATATGCTTCTGGCTTACTGCTGTCTCTTGACAGAAGGCATGCATGTCAGCGTTGTTCTGCTGCCTTTGTGTTTTTCAGCAGTTTAGAATTACATATGATACATGATCATGGTGAGAAACTGCATGCTATGTTACCTGTGTCCTCCACACCTGGTGGTTGTGATGCTGGTAACTATAGCAACATGAATGTGGGAAAGGTTGCTGACCGAAAAATTGCACATGGAAAAAAGAACAAAGCTGTCAGTAACACTGACAAGGAAGTTGTGGAAAAAAAGAGCAAGCAGCATGTGTGTGATGTGTGCAGTAAGGCTTTCACTAAGGCTGGTGCCTTGAAGAGACACAAGTTGATTCATATGGGTCTTAAACCATTTGTGTGTGATGTTTGCAATAAAGCTTTCACTCAGGCTGGTCACTTGAAGACACACAAGGTGATTCATACTGGTCATAAGCCATTTGTTTGTGATGTGTGCAGCAAGGCTTTTACACAGTCAGGTAACTTGAATGCACACAAGTTGATTCATACTGTTCATAAGCCATTTGTGTGTGACATGTGCAGTAAGGCTTTTACTAGGGATGGTGATTTGAAGATGCACAAGTTGATTCATACTGATCACAGACCATTCATGTGTGACAGGTGCAGTAAAGCTTTTGCTCTGGTTGGTGACTTGAAGAGACACATGCTGATTCATGCTGGTCATAAACCATTTGTGTGCGACGTGTGCAGTAAAGCTTTTTCTCGGGCTTGTAACTTGAAGACACACAAGGTGATTCATACCGGTCTTAAACCATTTGTGTGTGATGTGTGCGGTAAAGCTTTTAATCTAGCTAATGCCTTGAAGAGACACAAGTTGATTCATATAGGTTATGAACCATATGTATGTGACATTTGCAGTAAGGCTTTTGCTCAGGCAGTTTACTTGAAGGAACACAAATTGATTCATACTAGTCATAAACCATTTGTATGTGATGTCTGCAGTAAGGCTTTCAAAAACGCTTGTCTCTTGAAGAGACACAAGTTGTTTCATTCTGGTAATAAACCATTTGTGTGTGATGTGTGCAGTAAGGCTTTTACTCTGGTTGGTCAGTTGAATGCTCACAAGTCGGTTCATACTGGTCATAAACCATTTGTATGTGACATGTGCAGTAAGGCTTTTACTCATTCTGGTGACTTTAAGAAACACAAGATGACTCATACCAGTGATAAACCTTTCGTGTGTGACGTGTGCAGAAAGGCTTTTACTCAGGCTAGACTTTTGAAGATGCACAAATTGATTCATGCCAGTCATAAACCATTTGTGTGTGATGTGTGCAGTAAGGCTTTTGCTCATGCTACTATCTTGAAGAGACACAGGTTGATTCATACAGGTCATAAACCATTTGTGTGTGATGTATGCAGTAAGGCTTTTTCTCAGGCTAGTATCTTGAAGTGCCACAAATTGATTCATACAGGTCACAAGCCATTTGTGTGTGATGTGTGCAGTAAAGCTTTTTCTCGGGCTAGTATCTTGAAGTGCCACAAGTTGATTCATACCGTGCATAAGCCATTTGTGTGTGACATGTGCAGTAAGGCGTTTACTCGGGCTGTTGGTTTGAAGATGCACAAGTTGATTCATAGCAGTCATAAACTATTTGTGTGTGACATTTGCAGTAAGGCTTTTTCTGGGGCTAGTCAATTGAATGCTCACAAGTTTACTCATACCAGTCAGAAACCGTTTGT
Source organism: Babylonia areolata (assembly GCF_041734735.1). Lineage (NCBI taxonomy): Eukaryota > Metazoa > Mollusca > Gastropoda > Neogastropoda > Buccinidae > Babylonia > Babylonia areolata. Next base: position 73,849,364 of record NC_134876.1, on the reverse strand, counting down.
TTGTGATGTGTGCAGTAAGGGTTTTACTCAGGCAGGTATCTTGAAGAAACACAAGTTGATTCATACTGGTCATAAACCATTTGTGTGTGATGTGTGCAGTAAGGCTTTTACCCAGGTTGGTCTCTTGAATGCACACAAGAAGATTCATACTGGTTATAAACCATTTGTTTGTGACGTATGCAGTAAGGCTTTTGCTTGGTCTGCTAAATTGAAGGTGCACAAGTTGATTCATACTGGTCATAAACCATTTGTGTGTGATGTGTGCAGTAAGGCTTTTACGCAGGCAGATACCTTGAAGAAACACAAATTGATTCATACTGGTCATAAACCATTTGTGTGTGATGTGTGCAGTAAGGCTTTTACCCAGGCTGGTCTCTTAAATGCACACAAGAAGATTCATACTGGTTATAAACCATTTGTGTGTGATGTATGTAGTAAGGCTTTTGATCGGCATGGTAAATTGAAGGTGCACAAGTTGATTCATACTGGTCATAAACCATTTGTGTGTGATGTGTGCAGTAAGGCTTTTACCCAGGTAGGTCACTTGAATGCACACAAGAAGATTCATACTGGCTTTTTATCAGGCTGGTAAATTGAATATGCACAAGTTGATTCATACTGGCCATAAACCATTTGTGTGTGATGTGTGCAATATTAAGACTTTTACTCTGGTTGGTCAACTAAATGTTCACAAGTTGGTCCACACTGGTCATGAACCGTATGTGTGTGATGTGTGCAGTAAGGCTTTTACTCTGGCTGGTGACTTGAAGAAACATAAGTTGATTCATATCTGTCATAAACCATTTGTGTGTGACGTGCTGTAAGGCTTTTTTTCGAGCTGGTAACTTGAAGATACATAAGTTCATTCATATCAGTCATTTGTCATTTGTATGTGACATGCGCAGTAAGGCTTTCACTCTGGCTGATGAACTGAATGCACACAAGTTGGTTTATACTGGTCATAAACCGTTTGTATGTGATGTGTGCAGTAACTTGAGTAAGGCTTTCTTGAAGAAACATAAGTTCATTCATATCGGTTTAAAACCATTTGTGTATGACATGTTTTAATTGTCAGAGACTAAGCTGTGCATGCTTTACAAACATGGAATTATTTACACTACATGCTGTTTACCATGGTAGAGCTGACTTACATCTGCCTATAGGCGTTCATAATTTGTTTCCTGTATCAATCAGTTAGGGATAAGTCATGCGTACATGCGCATATATTAGATTGGATTTTAGTATGAAATATTGCCAGGGACAACTCTCTTGTTGCTGTGGATTCTTTTTGTGCGTTAAAATCATGCTACACACAGGACCTTGGTATAACATCTCAACCGAATGACTAGCAGCCAGACCACCACTCAAGTGGGGGTGGAGAAAATTCTGGTAAGTGTGGGGTTCGATCTTGTACGCTCAGATTCTCTTGCTTCCTAGGCAGATGCATTACCACTTAGCCACCACTCCACATGTGCAGTGCGGCTTTTTACTCAGGCTGGTAACTTGAAGAAACATAAGTTGATTGATACTGGTCATATACCGTTTACGTGTGACATGTGCAGAAAGGCTTTTGGCTGGTAAATTCAACAGATGAAACTCCCCACACAGGGGTCAAAAAACCCAAACAAGACCACACTATGATGTGGTTTTTAATTTGACAAGTACCTTACAGACATCTGTCAGACCAGTTAATAGCCAATAGATCCTATGTCTGTTGGGTGACAGTGTATGAGACTGCTCAATTAAAATACCACAAGATGATCCACACAGGTGAGAAATCTTACACCTCATTCCTGTGATATCTGTGGGTTTGCATTCTCTGGAATTGGTCACTTAAAAGACCACAAGGGATCCACACACTGCGTACAGATTGTGGAAAAGGTTTTGTCTAGTGCAAAAATCTTAAGTGACATCAGCTGACCCACACAGGACCAAAACCTCACACCTGTCCACACAATCCTTCAGCTTTTACCCTGTCGTGTGGTTTGGAGTAATGTGCAGAAAATACACTAGTAAAACTGTACTCAGTGCAACCTGCCCTCAGTGTTGTAACTCCTTCAAAATTCTTCATTTTAATTGTTGATGTTCACTGTTGTTAAATGTGCTGTGTCAACATTGTGCAAAGAATGACACAAACTGTTTCACTACACATACTTTACCGTGACCCACTAGTGCAGACTTCGGCAGGGAGTCCAGTTCCTGGTCTTCAGCGTTTTGAAATGTAAAAGACCAGTTTTACTTTTTGTTTTTTGTGGTTTTTTTGAAGTTCTGATGTTAAATTGTCATAACTGGGATTATTTTATTTGTTCTGTTTCAAACAATGTAAGACATTAAATGGTTGATAAGAAATCCAGCCTGTTATTGCAGACTGGTTTCTCGCTAGTTATTACATCAGAAGGCATGCATCATCATTCAGAATATATTGATCATCTTCTGTTGTCACAAACATGATACTCTCAAAGTGCATGTTAACAGTGAGTCTGTATAGCCAAGGGACTGGCCCCTACATGCCACAACTACCAATACCAGTATCTTGTGTATTTTGTTTCCATGGGAAATGATATACTGGTGGCCATACTTCGGTTTGAAAGGAGAATGTGTATTTAGGTATATTTTTTTCTTTTCATTCTTTTGTTATTTATGTATATATATGTGTGTGTGATATGTGGGGAGGGAGGTGAGGGGCCAGAGTGTGTGCATGCTGTGCACTGTGTTTGTGTGTGTTGTTCAGTTGTTTATTATTTTTTACATTTCAGAAATTATATTATTTATCTTTAAATAGTGTCCAGCCCTGATATGGACTTAGTGGTCGGCTGGGCAATAACAACATGATTTGATTTGATTTAAATAGTGTCATTGTATTTGGAGTATATATTTGTGTGTGTGAGTGCGTGTGCAAATCTGAGTGTGTGTGTGTGTGTGTTTGTTGTGCATTGTATGAGTGTATTGTTCATTTATTTATTTATTCTTTTGTAATCTTTTATTACTTTTTATATATTTGAAGACAGTGTCACTGCATTTGGTGTGTGTGTGTGTTTGTGTGTGACACCCTTGACAGTCCATGTTGTGAATTGTGCAGTTATCACTTTTTTGTTTTACTGTGACTATGGGTGATTTTGAACCGTAACTTGGTTATGGTTGCTGCTTCTGTTGGATTACTATGATTTTGTTGGCCACAGTGATAATTTTCTTTCAATTCCCTGCATTTTTGTGTGAACTGAGTCACATTTAAGCTGTGCCTGCTGATGAAATTAATGGAAATCTTATTTTAAAAATTGTTTCTGAAAAAACTAAATTTTAAAGAAACTTATTTTTTATGACACACAAATCACATGAAAGGCAAATAATCTCCAGTCCTTTGTCTTCAGTACACAAAAAAATTATCAAGGAATTTGGATTATAAAGATACAAACTTTTGATTCTTTTACTAGTTGTAGGTGTGAAAATGAGCCACAACTGAAAAAGAAAAGCCTAGAACTACCATGGGTCGAAAATAGTACAATAAATGTCCTGATTTCATTTCATTTCTTTGATGTTTTGGGTTTTGAATTGTCAGTTATTTGTTATTCATTAAGTTTTGTGTGTTTGAAAATATGCTGAAGCAAATTTTATATTGTATACTTGCTGAGGAAGCAACAAATCCCATTATTTCTTCAACATTGTACTAAAATAATCTTGATTTTCAGGAACTTTTTCTCCTAGTAAAGAGATTTCATGAACTTTTTCTCCAAGTAAAGAGAATTGATTCAGAGTATAGCAAAGTTAATTTTTTTCTCTTTATTTCACGCACACATGCACACACACACACACACACACAAGAGAAAAACAAAACAGCAAGGAAATGTAAGTAGTTATGAAGATACAAGCTCTCGAAAAATGTAGATGAAAAATGCAATCTTGACTGAAAAAAGCCTGGTGCTGAGAGATTCTGTACATTTACACACCTGCAGCAGTGAAAAGGTTAGGAAAACCATTCAGAAATAAATGCTACATCAAAGAAGGCTGTTCAGAACTATGATGAATGAGGAAAAGGAGGAGGAGGAGAAGAACTATTACATTGCATTAAGGAAGGCTGTTCAGAAATAAATGTTACATAACATTAAAGAAGGCAGTTCAGAACTGTTACTAAAACAGTAAAAGGAAAACTATTCAGAAATAGATAAATGTGACAATAAGGAAGGTCATTCAGAAATATATGTTACATTTAGGAAGGCAGTTCAGAACTAAGTGTTACATGAAGGAAGACAGTTCAGAAATTGATGAATGTTACATTTCATTCAGGAAGGCCATTCTGAAATACATGTTATATTTAGGAAGGCCAATCAGAAATATATATTACATTCAGGAAGGCCAATCAGAAATATATATTACATTAAGGAAGGCCATTCAGGAATATATATTACATTCAGGAAGATCATTTAGAAATATATATCACATTCAGGAAGGCCATTCAGGAATATATATCACATTCAGGAAGGCCATTCAGGAATATATATCACATTCAGGAAGGCCATTCAGAAATATATATATGTTGACAATGACATGATGGAGAAAATATTCAATCTGCCGTGCAAACGTTACTTTCTCACAGCATAACACGTCCAATTCTGTTGGACCGTTGGCGAAGAAGCAAGGTGGCACCACAGGTATTTATTCCGGTACAAAGACAACATCAACAAGGGACATAATTCTAAGATCATCATTCATATGTCTCTATCTTAACAATATATCACATCCAGGAAGACCTTTTAAAAATATATTTACATTAAGGGAGGCCACTTAGAAATAAATGAATCTTGCATTGCGTTAAGAAAGGCCATTCAGAAAAAAAAGTTTTTTTTAAGGAAGACCATTCAGAAATAAATGTTACATTACATAAAGTTTTAGCAGACAGTTAATGTTTCAAAACCAATTTGTCTTTTGACGTCATGCCCCTGTTATATCAGCTTCAATTTTGCATGCAAGAAACTGTGTGTGTGTGTGTGTGTGTGTGTGTGTGTGTAATGTAACTTCTCTCTTGATTTCATCTTATTCTCTATTTTGAAAACACCCTGACATACTAATGCTGTTGAGTCTGTTATTATTCTCCATTTGTATTTTGCACTTTGTATTATCATGATTCCATGTACCAATTCACTTTTCGTTCTGAGTACTTGTCACATACACAATACATGAATATGCATGATTTTTTTTTATTATTCATTATTGTGAAATATCTCTTTCTCACTGTCTGGCTGTCTAGCTCTCTATCTGTCTGTCTCCCTGTCTCACACTCAGTCAGTCCGTCTGTCTCTCTTTTCCACTTCCATGAGGTTCATTTCATATTTGCTGGCATTTGGTTTTCCATACCTTGTTTTGAATGTGTCTTGTGTTCTGTAACAGTAGTGGGTGTGTATAGAGGGTGTGTGTGGGGGAAGGTGGTTCAAATTGTATGCTCATGGTTTGTGTTTATTACAATGTAGAATAGAATAGGGCAGGGACTGGATGAAAAAACAACACATTATCACTTATCTGTTATCCTTCAAATAAAGAATATGTAAATATCAATTGTGATGATTGTGAGCTGGATGAATGGTTAATCATATATGTAATGACATTTTTAACACAATTTATTTGCATTATAATATTTCATAATACCATAATTCAACAGTAGTGTTAACATTATGTCAGTCATTGGCAAGCAGAAATAGAAAACCTGCAGTGAAGCATCAAACCAGACGTGGTGACTGGCACTGAGGCATGGTTGCAGACAGATATTCTTAAGACTCAGTTAAGAGTTTTTTTCCCCTGCAAACTACAAAACCTGTAAGGACAGAATGATAAGGGCAGTGGAGTTGTCCTGACATTACAGAATTGCTGAAAGAAAATTGAATACTTCAGAAAAAGTGACATCTATTCATGCTCATGTTTTGTTGTTTTTATGTCAAATCAATTCATGTACAGTAGATTTGTCAGTGTAATGTGGACGTTGAAAGAATGTAAATGACTCAGACTCACTTTTCTTTCTTTCTTTTTCTAGTGTCAAAGACAATATTGTTTTTGGTTATAACAAAACATGCCAGCGATGTTGGAAATGTGTGTCTGTTTGATAAAGACAAACTGAATATCATTGCATAAGCAACTCAAACCATAAAGAACAAGTTGTTCAACTAAGTTGTATATCTCATGTTCAGTCTGAAGAAAATACCATGTAGATTTATCAACATAAAAAAGTGAACAAATGGAATGGGTCTCCATTATGGAAACCAAAAAACAATATATTTAATACATCAAGTGCTGAAAGAGCAAGGAATCAGACACATGTCACTGTGTGTGCAAAAATGGTTAACTATGACTCGGTGATAAATAAGCACTCCTGCATCACTGACATACTGCACTACAAACAGAAAAGTCCAAAACTAGGAGGTGCACCACCATGTTTTCAGGACTGATTGTGTGACTAGCTCATTTTCAGGATCATGAACATTCAGCAGAAGCAAAAAAGTTGTTTTCAAGAATGTGTCTTCATGTTTACTCAGGCATTGCCATGGAAGAAGCAAATATTTGTGCTAAACCCTCACTTAAGATCATGAAGATTGAAACAAAGTTGCACACTGAAAGTACATTAAAGTTCCAGATTTACCCATATATAACTGTTAACAATTACCCTTTTAAAGACAGCTTGGACTGCAGGCGGCAGGTCAACAAGAAGTAGAGTGCTGGTGGTGTCTGCAGAAACAACATAAGACCACTGGTTGCCCAAATCCAAATTATGTGTCTCAATAACTGACATAAAAATGGAGATCCAGTGTACAATCTCACTATCAGAGAAGGGTTCAACATCAGACTTCAACAGACAGAGAACACTTGTTGCGTTCAGCCAAAAACTGTGAAGCTGGTTATCATCTGGTCAAGATACTACACAATTTGCCAAGGTTTATACCTACCAAAGCTTCTAAAAATACTTCAGAATTTAGAGGAATTGTCCAGTCGATTTTTATATTAATTGTCAGTTCATGTTTTAGATGAGGTGACAGTACACTTATGTTAGTAACTGTTTTTGAAACAATTTTTCTTCTGTTAGAATTTGAATATTGGACCAAATTTTTTTCCAACAGCATTTCTTGTGGAACTTAGATGAAGACAAGAGCTGGTCTGAAAACTCATTAAGATAACCATGGTAAAGTTTACAATGACTCAAATGAGTTCACCATGAACTCTTCAACCATGAAGAGAAAAAAGTTCAAATATGACAATCGAAAGGTAAAATTTGTACATTTTTTCACAAACTTTGTAGCTCTTCATTGCATCTTCTCAACTGCAATGTATTGGTGCTTAGATACAGGCACCATCATACAGTGTTTCCATACACCAGGTGTGGTTGTACCAAGGCTTTACACAGTTTAACAAATATCAAGGTCAAGATAAACAAATGTTCTTTGAATCAAATCAAACATTTTGCTTGCTTTATTGATGAATCAGAAACATGGCACACACATAATCTTGCACTCACACAAAATATATTGATGCACACAACATCGAATCAGCATTACAATTTCGCATTTGAACTGCACAGTTGCAGCTTGTGATGACAATTTATTGATGAATGATAAACTGATAAAGAAACATGACACACACATAATCTTACACTCATCACACATAATGTTTTCGTGCACACAACATGGAATCAGAAAGTATCAAAATTTCAATTTTGACCAGCTGCTGTGGCGAAGTGGTTAGCGTTGCAGACTGACAGCTGGGAGGACGTGGGTTCGAATCCCAGTGGAGGTGGGTTTTTCGGCCCGTGGCCGGCTCATACCCAGAGTTGAGTGTGCTGTGGGCTTAAATGGGGAGACTGGGACCACACAGTCAAGTGTCATCCACTTCAAAGATGCGTCTTTGGGTGTGTTGCTCTAATTACCTGACCAACACTGCAAGTGTCTGTATCTCTCGGGCCTGGTTAGCGCCAGGATATCATTATGACAGGAAGTGTAGAGTACAGCCTTGTTACGTAGTCCCAAACCAAAATGGACCTCCATAGCAACATCGTCATCCTCCTCCTCCTCCTTCATCATCATCAATATAAACAAAACAGTCTCAAAGTCTGTGGCCTTTCATGTCTGTGCTCTCATGGTGACCTCAGTTTCGATACCCCTCCACTGTTGTCTTCAGTGTTGGCAGATTCATCAGTGGGGGGCTGTTGTTTGAGGGACAGGTGGCGGTCTCCACTCTGGGAGGGACGCTCACTCAGTCTGGCTCCGCGACTAAGCTATTATTGTCGCTAGCAGGGGGCTTAGTAGGTGGTGTCCTAAGTACGTTGAATCAGAACAGACACCACCTAACACCACTGAAGTGACTATGCAGCAGTGCAGGGTCTCCTCCGGTGTGTGGCCTCCTGGCAACCTAACATCGATGGTTCCCTGCAGACTGCCGACGATGGAACTGTGACAGACGAACCAGGGTGTGGTCGTGTATGGGGGAATCTAAATGAGCAACGTGGGAGAAATGCCACTGAAATGGTGCAGATGATGGGGCAGCAACAACAACAACAACAACAAAAAAAACAAAAAAAAAAAAACAATTTTGAACTGTACAGTGAAGTTGCAGCCTGTGATGACTCGGCAGAGAGAGAACAAAAATGAAACCATCAAAAACAGAGAAACAGGCCACTTGGTGACTGTCATATTTACAACTTGAGTCACAATCAATACCCTAACAAAAGTGAGAACATTCACTGACCCCTGAAATTGATTATATGAATGATCGCCACCATCCCTATTTCACTTTCACTTTGACATCAAATAAATATACAACACCCATCATCACTATTTCACTTAAATAAATGGACAATGCCCACCATCATTATTTCACCTTGACCTTGTAATGGTCCCAAAAGGCGATGACATAAAGCAGGCAGGAGGCTCCCAGCACAGTGACCACAATTGTAGCAAACACCACCACACGTGCATCCTGTTCGCGACCTACTGGCACTCGCAACTCCAATGAACTGGTGTCCTGAGAACACACACACAGCTATGACTGCCAGGATTTACGCTGGCCTTTATGGCACAATAAACAAGAACATCTGACATAAGACAATTCATCAAAAAAGCAATATTCTCCCTAATTCTGCCAAACATAAGAAAAGAATAAATACAATTTCTTTCAGCGTCTATTGCAGTAATCCTCTATCATTCTCACCCACTGTCAGCTCAGTCTCACAGTTTTTTTCAGCAAGATTAAACAAGAAGCTGAAGTAACAAAGTACTGTGAAAAGAACTGACTGGACTGGGGAAAAAAAGAAAAAAAAAGTGAATGAGAGGCAAGACAAACTGCTCCAGAGTGACAGAACTTCCTACTGATAGGTTGCATAGACGATACATGGAGTTAGTTCACTTGGAGTGAAACAGCTTCCTGCTTATATTTTCTGAACATGGGCTTTCTAAAGCCAAAGGGAGGACAAGCACACAGTGAACACATTCACCTAACTATCATAGCTGATCAAATGCAGGAAACAAGTAACTTTCTGTTTGTACCCGTTGTGACACACCACCAAGCGGAGGCACTTTGCCAGGGATTACTCATGATTAAAATCACAGCAATAAATCAACTGAACATGAACACCGCAACAGTCTTGACATGCACACACACACACAAATACACACACACGCATACAAGCATAAATATGCAAAAACAGAGGACAGAGCCAGAACTCACACTTCTGTAGGACAGCTCTGACCATGCACACTGACTGATGTTGAAGGCATCGCAGGGAGCCTCTGTAACTCTGGAGTCTGCACAAGTGAATGCAATATCCTGCATCATCACTTCACATCATTTCCTTGTCTGAAATCACTTTGGTGAATAGATGTTATATTAATGACCAACCAACATCATATCCTGTCATACCGACACCTACTCACACCATTATCATGTGGGATTATGTGTATGTAAATGGCTAATAATCTGATATGTCTGCCCTTTCTTTTGGTACTCCACAAGGTTCTGTCCATGGACCTATTCTGCTTGTGCTGTATGTCACTCTAGTGACAATTTTAGTCATAATCATGAGACTTTAGTACTCTTAGTCTTAATTTACTAAGATATTAAAGTGGTTATGATTCTGACTTTGTCAAATAAATTTTGCTACGAATACAAAATTTTATCAGATTCCATTGCCAAAATCAACAATCTAATATCTGTCAAAAGTACACTGACAACTGAACAGCTTGGATGATTGTAACAAACTGCAATAAAATGATTGCCTGCACAAGGAATTTTACAATCATCTCTCTCTCCCAGACTCTCTTCAGATGAAAGTGCTTTATTTCCTTTCACACAGTCTGCAGATGGTGTTGCCCTCGACCAGTTTTCCAACAACACATTTCAAAACATTCGATGAGCTGCTTCCACTGAATTGTGTAGGATCAATGCTATCCACCACTATCTGTACTGAAACAACAAAAACACTAGTTTTCAGTTTTATTCTGTCTAGGGTTGATTCCTGTATTTCTTTTCTACCTGGAATTCCAAAGCACCTTCTCGTAGTTGCGGCACAAACAAGCATAAACACACATTTATACACACACATATTCATTCATATCAACATGTCCAAAAGTAAGCACAAAGTGCTACCTGGCACTGTAAAATTGAGAAGAACTCGGGGGTGATAAAGTGTCACCAAAACGTCGTTGACCTCAGGACTGGATGAAGGTTGATGATAGCGCACATGAACTGGCAGACTGATGGTGATGTCAAGGGGGTCAGAGGATTTGTCAATCACTACTGAGGTGTAGACATACAGGTCAATGGGTGCAGACAGGTATTCTGGGGCTTCTATGTCCACAGGGCTTGCTAGCAATACCTGAAACATCACAATGCAAAGCTTATAACACTGCAACCACCAAAAATGGTAAAGCAAAAAATACAACAATCCACAACAATACCACAACTAACTGTATGCTTAAGCTGATAACAACTTTATAGGTATCAAGGGTACATGTATTGTAACCCTCTGTGTCCAGTAAGTACCTGATGGACATGGCAAAAGAGCATGACAACACTGAACAATAATGATGGATAATAATGAAATGATCATGATAACGATGAAAAAAAACAACCCAACTAGCTGACCTATTTAGCTGAGATCACTAAATCCAGGGAAGCCCTTAGATACCAAGTCTGCCCATCATGGATGAACTCAATGAAGAACTATCTGATGCAGAGCTCAAATAGGCAAATGATGCACTTGCAATAATTTTACATACAACCAGAAGTCATGAAGGTAGGGAAACCATTCCAGTTACCCCACCTTCACTGCCCTCTCTGTGCAGGAGAAAAAGTGCTGTCCCAAAGATATACAGGATTCTAAGATAGTAAAACAGTATCCTTGTTTAAAAGCAGTGATTGTGACTACTATGGCATATCCCTTCCACCAACACACTCTGAAGTGAAAGCAGATAATCAGGTCCTCACCCTCCCCACCTCTATACTGAAGTGAATTTAAGGCAGTCAGGTACATGTACATGTTGTCCCCCATCTACCCCCTCCTCTCCCCCACCCACACTTATGTGAAGGCAGATAGATACATGTCGTCACCCCCTTCCCACACTGAAGTGAAGTGAAGGCAGATTAATACATGGGATACTCCTGCCACTGTAGTGAAGACAGCAAAGTGAAGTTCCCCACCCTGCCTAACTTACGTGAATAGAGACAGCTACATTGAACCTTCCTTCCCACACCCCACAAACACACTGAAGTGAAGGAAAGTGAAGGCAAACAGATACACAGAAGCTCCCTCTTCCAACACCCCACACATGTGAAGAGAAGTGAAGTCAGAGGGATACCTGCGGTCCCCCAAATTGTGCCACTGTGTGCAGCTGGAAGGGGTCCACATAAAGGCTGGAGGGCAAGTGTTCGATCAGCAGCACACCACACGTCCTGTCAGCCATGTCTTTCACTGCTTTCTGCCCCAGTGACACTGTTGTCTGGATGTCCCTGTAACATATCACTCATCACTATATCATGTGTACATGTATCAGCACAGTTTGTACTCAATAAATATCAAAGGACAACCAACACCACCAAGCTATTGCAAGCACTGCAGTAGGAAACTGGAACACCATAGGTGGGCCAAATGCATTTCAAGGTCAGCAGGAGACTTGCTAAAGTATGGTGCCCACACATCCACCAACAACAGCAACCTGCCAGAAGAGCCCACAAGCAAACCTTTGACAGGATCACCTGCTGAGTGGAGATCAAGCTGAACGCCTTCTGAGGGACAGTACTTGACTGGAACATTCTGCCCCAGGAGACTGTCGATGGCCGAATCTCTTGACACATTCAGTTCAATTCTTGGGACGTTTATAAGCATTGTGGCTTTTTTTTTTTTTTTTTTTTTTGTCCCAGTCTAACAAAAATATTGATTTGAGTTGCCAGTACAGTTGTTCAGGAGTAACAGTAGTAATTATTATTTTTTTTTAATTTCTATTTTTTTAAATTTTTCATCATTCATCATAAATGGATTTCAACTTGCCTGAGGGATACTGCTTCTGTCTTTCATGATATTTGACACCCATGCTAATACACCTCCAGTTATTCCACATGATTGGATCTTTGCAATGAGACGCTTATGTGGAACAGAGTTAAACACCTTCCTGAAGTCCATATATACAACATCAAATGTTTCACAACTGTCTAACATTTCTGTAAAATCATTCATCTCCTTTAATAACTGTGTAACACAAGAACGTCCAGGTCTAAAGCCATGTTGGCATTTAGAAAATAAGTCATTGTTTGTCAAATGGTCTACAATGGTATCTCTAATAAATGACTTTAAAACATTGTATAGAACAAATCTTCTTCTTCTTACACTTAACGACCAACATCAGTATGCTGATGAAAATTGTTGTGTTGTGGGAGGTTGCTGTTGGGTGCAATTTAGCTGGGCTACCGAGGGATGTTCTGTTGACTGATATGGGAGATGGGGCGCAGTCCATTGGTGTGTTTGCATTTCCAGCTAGGCCAATCCGGCTACCGTAGCGGTCCCCGGGAATACACCTGACTGGCACAGCCCTAGCCTTCTAAGACACTACTTACCAGTGGAAAAGAAAAAAAAAGAAAGTGTGGATGGGTGGACTTCCTGGCTGGTGGGGTGTGGGGGAGACCAAAACAGAGGTGCTGGAGGGTAGTGGGGGAGGGGGGATGAGTCTACTCTGTTGTGTCACAGGCAAGAAGTGAGTCTAGACTTGAAGCAGTACAGCAACTCAGCTGTGACAACCTCCTGGGGCAGTGTATTCCATTCCAGGATGGTACGGGGGAAGAAAGACATCTGTCTGTACTGCGTCCTGCAGGCAGGTATGTTGTAGTTGCAGGTGATGTTTTTCCTGGAGCTCCGTCTGCTGTCTGATGGTGTTGGTAGGTAGACTGAGTTGATGGAGATGAGACCATGGTGGAACTTGTAAAACACATCCAGGCGATATTTTTTCTGTCTGACTTGTAGAGGGTACTAGCTGAGGGAGCTAAGGATGGAGCTGGCACAAGACGTCTGTCTATGTCGCTTTGTGACCCATTATGCTGCTCGGCGCTGGTCCTTTTCGATGGCCTGGATGTCATTGGCTGTATAGGGATCCCACACAGATGCAGCATACTCAAGGATAGGTTGAACAAGGGCTTTGTACACAGTTTCCTTTGTCTTCTTGTTTCCTATCTTCAAGCTGCACTGGAGAAAGCCTAAGGTCTTGTTGGCTTTGTTGGTTGTAGAATTGATGTGGGATCCCCAGCGTAGGTGAAGGTGTCAATCTGCTGACTCACTGCCTCTTGACATACCCACCTACGCCACCAACCCCCTCCCCTCTCTCTCTCTCTTTCCCCAAGCTGGCATCCACTGCCAAAATGCACTGGGCATCAAATAGAAGATTCATCACCACATCACAGCGATATGTCCCGTAACATCACCACATATGTCCCTGTAACGCTACAACAAGTGTACATGTAACGCCACATTACTGCATTATATGTTCCTGTGACACACATCAGTACTGAGTGTAACATTTACTATTCCGAGCATTCGTATCAGACTGGTGCATTGCTTTTTGTATGACCTAATGGTCAACTTACCTGTGGAAACCTTCCCTTGCAACAGTTCGATGCAGCTCAAGAAATACATTTTTAGCGTTTGACTGAGGTAAGCAAAGCGTGTAAACCACAACTAATATTATTACATGCACAGAAACAGTCATCCCAATAATTCAGCGGCCAGCTTTCAGCATAGCAGACGAATTCTCAAAGAAAACCCTCGACTGGCGTAAACTTCCGCTGCCTCGCAATGCACAACTTCCGCTCTGACCAACACCAACTTTTCATCACGAGGTGAGATCTGTAATTATTATCATCTTTTTTTCTTTTCTTTTTTTTAACATAATGATCTATGGAATTTAGTCAGTTCTTTTTTCATGGCACTTACCGTCCAGCGGAATCAATAACGTACATTTATGTCGGGATCAGCAGGTATTTTACAACGGGTGAACAATGAAAATGATTGTGGATATTTTTCTTGTTTTGTTTGTTGTTTGTTATTTTAGTAACACGACAAACGCAAACTTGTCGAAGACTTTGTCGTGGGTATTTTCATGTTTCCACAATCCACCAAATGCAGGTGCAGAGAATCTAACGCGCGTACTTGATCAGCTCTGTTGATATTCCAGGTTCATGCATATAATTTAGAATGTAAAACGGCTGTCAACAAGTGTCATTGTGATCATGATGCAGGTTGTTATGTATGACTTACAAAAAAATGATAATAATAATTTACAGTCTAACTCATGATCTCAAGGATGAATTGCTTGTATTATTAAATTAATGAAAAACAGAAAAAAAGTGCTTGAAAAACCGTGAATTATTGATTGAATAGATTAAAGAAAAATTAAGGATACTAAAAAAGGACATTCAGACATGTGCATCTGTCCGCTTTTCACCAAACAGTTGTGCCAAACTTGGGGTATGAAGTCATGACACTTTCAAGAGTAAGAATCCTGTGTTTTTAACCAGTACTTCTTTCAATCCTTTGACCTGGGAGACTGGAAAAATATCACTATTTAGTCATTACCCTGTTCCCATTAGATACATTGAAAAAAAGGGATTGAGTGTAGAATACACAAGTAAGAATTCAATGCTATGCAGCCCTTCATTATTCTGTGGCAACCTTTGTACTGGAGAAAAAACACAATTCGGTGGTGCACTTTTGGAAAAAAAAAAAAAAAAAAAAAAAAAGAACGGGAGAAACTTACATATTTGTATTTGTATTTGTAATTCTTTTTATCTCAACAGATTTCTCTGTGTGAAATTTGGGCTGTTCTCCCCAAGGAGAGCGCATCGCTACACTACAGCGCCACCCATTTTTTTGTATTCCTGCGTGCAGTTTTATTTGTTTTCCTTATAGAAGTTGATTTTTCTACAGAATTTTGCCAGGAACAACCCTTTTGTTGCCGTGGGTTCTTTTACATGTGCTAAGTGCATGCTGCACACGGGACCTTGGTTTATTGTCTCATCTGAATGACTAGCCTCCAGACCACCACTCAAGGTCTAGTGGAGGGGGAGAAAATTTTGGCGGCTGAGCCGTGATTCGAACCAGCGCGCTCAGATTCTCTCGCTTCCAAGGCGGACGCGTTACCTCTAGGCCATCACTCCATATAGGGAGAGTGCCTACACTTACAACCACAAAAAAAAAAAAAAAAAAGGTGTAGAAGACAAAGAGACATATTTTGAAATGGCAGTGGTCTAAAGCCAGCCTTATATTTTGGATTTGAAGGCCTCAGGGAAAGCAGCTTTGGGGGCATCAGGTGAGATGCTCCAGAAATGAATGGCAGATGGTTTAAATTAGAAGGAATGTTTGTGGACGGTTGTCCAAGATTGATCGATTTGTAGTTTGGAGTGGAATCAACTTTGAAAGAGCTTGAAATACTTAGGTTTTAGTTCATAATCATTTATCTTATGACTGAAAAAAATATTGTAGACAAATTTCTTAAAGCCATATTTTTTCACTGAGAACATGGCTGAAAAGAACAATAATATGACTGGAAGGATAACCAGCATGAACATCTTTAATTTTCTTTGAATATATTTACTCAAGTAAACTTTTCCCAAACTTACCAGACAAGCAGTTACCAAAAATTTTCCTTTTGTATTGGATATTGTAACTTGTGTGTGAATAATGTCTGAGTGTATTGCCAGGCTATGTGCAAGGTTTCAGTATTCAGCTGTTTGTTGTTGAGGGTTTAAGAACACAAGTGGGTTTTTTAGTTCATCTTTCAGTATTAACTTAGGGGAATTTGGTATCTGTGTTTATTCATTTCTACAATTTATTTTCTGGCTTTTTATATTTCTGAAGGTTTGGAAATTCCTGTATTTTTATATAAAGATAAATTCATAGAAATATATCTGCATTCTGTTTCGGTACTTTTTTTACTTGACACCCAACACAATTCGTCAGACCATAATGCTTCTTTTTCCAAAACAGAACTTTCCCAGCTGATTCAATGAAAGAATCTGATGGTGGTTTTATATTTCAGACATATATATAGGATCAATGTCATACCTCTTTTGCATCAGTTACCCTGGCTTCCTATGGAGTCCCGCATTCACTATAAACTAGTGACACTTGCCTTCCGACATTTTGGTGAATCTCTTCCCCCATATCTCTCCTCTGTGCTGGAAACATACAAACCATGCAGGACACTAAGATTCAATTCTGAAAGTTACTTAAAGTCCCAAGAACTAATTTAAAATGTGCAAGGAAAAGGTTCTTTAGGGCTCAAGTACCCTAAGTTTGGAATTCTTTGCCATCGTCCCTTAGAAATGCTCCTGATCTCCAGTCGTTTAAGTCAGAACTGAAAATGCTTTTCCACAAACATTTCTGTACTTGGCACAATGGATAGTCTAAAGTCTGTTCGCCACATGGAGTTTTATGCCAGAGATATTTTAATACTGATGTGATCTTGTTTTAGTACAGTTGATATATTTAATGTGTCTGTACATGCATGTGTGTGTGAGTGTGTGTGTACATGCATGTGTGTGTGTGTGTGTGTTTATGAAATGTGTGCTTTATGGAATGTATTTCATTTTAATCTAAGCATTATTTACATGATATTTTTTATTGTTTGGTGGTTTGTGCTTTTTGATTCGTTCTGTGAACGCACTGGATTGAGTTGTTGTAATTTTTTTTTAATATTATGTTTATATCTAGCTCAAACATGTAAGGTGCTTTGAGCAACATTAGTACTGGATATCACACCATAGAAAAGTTATGAATTATTATTATTAATTATTATTATTATTATTATTAAGACAAATGCAGTTCCAGGCAAAAAACCCAAAAGAATTAAAAAAGTGTAGTGTCACATTGTAGGCATGTGCTGCCCCTGGGGAGATGAGCTCCAATCTCACACATAAAAAAAAAAATCTTTTGTGGCAATATGATATTAACAGAAAAAAGCTGACTGACAGGTATCAACAGGAGAAAGCAGTCTGACTTACAGTCGTGTTTAACAGGAAAACGCTGTCTGACAGGTGTATCAACAGGAGAAAGCTGACAGACAGGTATACCCAAAGGAAAAAGCAGACTGTCATGTGTATAACAGGAGGAAGACTGACAGATGTGTGTAACAGAAGAAAGCTGGCAGACAGGTTTATCAATAGGAGAAAGCTAACAGAGAGTTGTCAGGTGTGTTTGTAAAAGGATAAAGCTGACAGTCAGGTTTGTCAATATGACAGTTGTGTCAACAGGGGCAAGGCAGACTTGACAAGCGTGTCAGCTGAAGACAGTAAAGACGAGTGGTGAGGATGTCAGTTGAAGGAGCTGGAGAGCTGCCTGCAGGTGGAGAAGAAGTGGAGGGGGCTGTGGCATCTGATGCGGGTGCTGCTGTACAGCCCACTGTATCTCCACCCCCAACCCCAGCATCGCCCAAAACCCACAGCACCAAAAGTAAGTACCGAATATGTCTTTTGGAACAACTTACATGTCAGCCTGGGTCATCTAGCTGATCAATAGTCCACAGTACTGAAAGTAATAGCAATACTTAGTGAAGCCCCCTGCATGCTAGCCTGTGTTATCTAGAGTCCACAGCACCAAAAGTACTGCTAGCCATGCCAGAGTGGTAAAAGCTACGGAAAAGATGGGAATAGGTGAAAAGTTTGACAGACATGAGTGTATAAGTTGTTTGGATGTTAAACAGTGATCTGATGTGGCCAGGACTCCTCAGGTTGTGTGTTTTGTTGGCCATGTCCATTCACATTCCGGCACAACTTTTCAGTAAAAAAAGAGAAGAAAATAAAAAGTATATTGACTGTGAGCAAAAAATATAACTTTGATCGACTTTCACACTTTATGTACATTGTCTTTAGTAATTCAGTTGTTATTTGAAAAGGAAATCCATGATTTTGTTTCACATCTTATACTAATATTTATAAGTGAAAACAATTTCTGGCTTTGTCTGTCACCTTGCCTGCTTGTTGGTTTTTGTGTGGAATGTTGCACAAGCATTTGAAGTTTTTGTTATGATTTGTTCAAGCTGGAAATTTGTGATGAAGAGGTGGAAAGTTTCAGATAGATAAGATCATAAAACGATGAAATGCAGTTAATATATCTAGTTACTTTAGGTGAAATGGTTCCTTTTCCAGCACACTTGAAGAGAGCTTACAAATGAGAGAGAGAAAGAGAGAGAGAGGGGGGGGGGAGCATCTTACCATTTCACCTGTTACTGTTATGATGCTTCTGGAACAAATCATTAAGTGAACAATAAATATTATGTTTCTTTTGTAATTTCTGTTAACCGCATTTATTGTAAGTCGTATACATGTGCTAGAAATATAAAATTCAATCAGGGACTGTCAGTGAATATACACTATGTTGGCTGAAAGAAAGTGTTTATACAAAACTGGCTGTGGATGGTATTGCAGTTGACGTGTTGTTGAAACCAGCTGGTAACGCACCCATCTTAAAGAAGAAGAAATGGACAGTGGACAGGCAAAAGCAGATTGGTTGGATCAGTGAATTCATCCGCAAATTCATTCGCACAGAAACTGAAGACTCAGTTGTAAGTTTTTCTGTTTTTGTCTCACATCTTTTTGCTTTCTATCCTATTGGTCATTCACTAATAAATCACGATTAATGTTGTTTTTAGATTGAAAAATGTGTAGCTTGTGGGTAGATCTGTTTTATCTCACGAAAAAAAAAAGAAAAAAAAAAAAGAAAAAAAAGAAAAAGAAAAAAAGACAGCTTTCAGGGAGAACTGTTTCATCTCACAAAAATGTAAAGCTTGTGGGTAGAACTGAGTGTTTCATCTCACAAAGAATTTACAGCTTGCAGGAAGAACTGACTGTTTCATCTCACAAAAAAATGTACAGCTTCCAGGAAGTAATGACTATTTCATCACACAAAATTTAGGTCTTGTCATTTTACCACCTTGTGAAACACAGTGTCATTGTCTCAGAGGTCTGGTGAACTATAGTGAGTATTGTTATCTCCGAGATCCATTGTAATGGTTTATTGTAGAGAATTCTGTCAGGGATGTTTCATGTGTTCTAGATCTCTTCAGCAGATTGTATCAGTGATTGTGATATTTACTGTGTTTTGGTTGACTTCAGCGGATTGCATCTATGGTTGAGATTTTGTTGTTTTAGTTTCAGTCAGTCACTTGCATCAATGCTGGAAAATGTTTCCTTGTGTTTCAGTTTGTTTACGTGAACCAGTCCTTCTCTCCCTCTCCAGACACAGATATTGGAACTCTCTTTGATGTGAGTTCTTTTTTTAATTTTTTTAAGTCAGATGCTTAAATTTTCCCACATCTTTCTTCATGATAGTGATGTGAGCACTTGCTGTGACCTTGTGTGTGTGTGTGTGTGTGTGAACAAGACTGTGTCTGTGCCAGTGTTTGTGCACATGGTAAGGGGATGCATTAAAAGTATGTGGAAGGTCAAATGCACATGAAACTGAAAGCCAGGTTTGGTTTGGAAGACAGGCAGAAGGAGGGTAAGCATGGAAAAGGTCCTGTACTTGCACTAACCTCCACACCACTTCATTCATTAATCATTGTTATAAGACCACAGTTGGTATATGGAAAGCATGGAAAAGCCTCTGTACGTAGACACTTGGAATTTATGCTTTAACTCTCTCTGTACGAATGACAAAAGGCGACAATGACAGCGTTTTAACACTGCTGACACCACTAATTAAAATGTTCTCAGTTTAGGCTCTGACATTGAAGAGGCAGATGGAGACTAAGAATATGTGACATTTCTGACAATTAAAGTTACAGGCTGAGCCACACAGACACCCATTGGACACGAGATGGGCTTTCTGTGGGGAGGTGAGGGAGTAAGGGAGGAAAGAAAGGGAAAAAACTGGCTGGTCGTCCAATGAGTTAACGCATGTGTATCAGGGAAAAAAACAACTAGTGAACTACCATAAGAATCAATATACAGTGTAAAACATTAAACATGATACACATTACATACTACCTATGTACACACATTGTATTGTCTGCCTGTGGTCACAAAATGATTAAAGTGTTGTATTTGAGTACAAACTCTGTCCTTTAATCGATCATATTGAAAATGCAGAAAACAAAAACAAAAAGAAGGTATGGGAAAATCAAACATACATTTTCATACTTCAATAAAAAAAAAAAATTCATTTATTATTTCTTTGGCTAACTTGACTGCACAAAACAATAATGATGGTTTCCTCCCTTGTTATTGGCCAGGTGACTCTGCACTCAGTGAGAAAGCTCAAAACTGGGCATGCGTGTGCGTGTGTGTGAGTGTGTGTGTGTGTGTGTGTGATAGATGACTGTTGTGTGTGTATCATATACAATACTTTGGCAGTGATGGAAAATGTGTGTATGTGTGTGCAGTGTTTTGGCAGCGATGGCAAACTGGTGATCTATTACTGCCGTACACAGGCTTGGGGATGACTGGATATTATCACCATGGAGACAGTGAATGAACCCGACTATTACAATACAAATTATGATGTGATGGAACACTTGCTGTGATGTGACTGAATGTGTCCTAATCATTATGATGTGGGGTGAATTGTCTGATAGAGTGCTAGGTGTGGTGTGACTGAATGTGCCCTGATTATTATGATGTGAATTGTGTGCTCTGTGTGATTGACTGAATGTGCCCTGATCATTATGATGTGAATTGTCTGATAGAGTGCTAGGTGTGATGTGACTGAATGTGTCCTAATCATTATGGTATGATGTGAATTGTCTGATAGAGTGCTAGGTGTGATGTGACTGAATGTGCCCTTGTCATTATGGTGTGAATTGTCTGATAGAGTGCTAGGTGTGATTGACTGAATATGTCCAGATCATTATGATGTGAATTGTCTGATAGAGTGCTAGGTGTAATTGACTGAATATGTCTTGATCATTATGGTGTGAATTGTCTGATAGAGTGCTACGTGTGATTGACTGAATATATCCTGATCATTATGATGTGAATTTTCAGATAAGAGTGTTATGTGTGATTGACTGAATATGCCTTGATCATTATGATGTGAATTGTCTGAAAGAGTGCTAGGTATGATGCGACTGAATGTGCCCTTGTCATTATGGTGTAAATTGCAATCTGTAGAAAACTGGGTGTGATGTGACTGAATGTTATGGGTACAAGTTAGTTGATGTGAAAACTTGCAACTCTGTTGTACAGTAATAGTACTTGCCTACCAGGACAGAGATGTAGCAAACATGCTGAATGCTGACTTGGCAAATTAGGCATTCTCCAAACTTGATGTGGGATCATAGTTGTTCATTGTTGAGGAGTCAACTCAGGCCATCTTGAAAACTTCTACAAAGTCATTTAGAAGAGAGTTTTTGGAGACTTCACAGCTGACAAACACCTTGTGTTGTGTTTCAAATGACCCTTAGTGATGTACACTGAACTATAGTTGAGTTCTGAGGAGACCACAAGCAAGACTGGGTAGCTGTGTGTAAAAAACATGTTCGTCATAAAATGAGTAGAAAAAGCCCCAAATTCTGCTACCTTTAATGCTGTGCTCTCACAGTGACCTCAGTTCATATGAGTTGGTAGTGTTGTTGTTATACCAGCGGCTTCTGCTTTTTGGTAATGAAGGTGTAATGTCAGCTGACTGATTGTCAAAGGAGAATCAAACCAGTCCCAGAGCTAGTCCTGACAACCACATCAACCAATCTGACATGAACAAAACAACCAGGACGCTGATATTGAGCCTTTGTAGGGACCCCACAAGGCACTCGTATATTCAGCAATAGGCTGAACCATATCATTCTATGCCAGTTCCTTGATCTCACAGGAGGGCTTCTTTAGGTGTTTTCTTTAGAATCAAATAAAATCAAATGATATTGCTTATAGTCTAGTCAACTGCAAAGGGCAATACTATGGAAACATTTGGAACTGGTTGCCATCCATTCTTTATGACACACCAACTCTGACTTCATAAATCGGCTGAAAATGTTTTGTATTGCCAGGCATTCCATTAGCTGTTATAAGTTGTGCATGTACATGTGCATGTGTGAGTGGTGTTTGTGTATGGGTGGCAAAATGTATGAATTGTGTGAAAGGAGGGAGTACAATGGAAATAAAGGACCCGGTAGTGCCAGGTATTTTTGGCTGTGACACATGTGTTGTCAAAATGGTGTCTGTGAGAGGTGTAATTGTAGGGTTACCTCCATGGTACCTCATGGAAGATATGTGACTGGTGGGGTAGCAGGGCTTTCTATGAAGCCAATTTCCTGCAGTCAGTGAAAACCATCAAAATTGTTTATATGAATGGGTTAAAGGTCTTATTGTATGAATGCTTGCATGTTTCCTGCTTCCGTATTTGTTGTGTTGTTAGTGCAGATAGAGTGTGAGCATTTTGATGACCTTTCTTCACCCCAGAGTAAAGGCCTCTCACCTTCATTTACTGCAGAATGGTGTTGGTCAGCCCTATATTATATTAAGAGAGAGATAAACAATGTCACCACAACAAACTAAAGACACTACTTCAATTTATATCTACTAGCATTCATACTTAACAACGAGGCTGATGTCAGTGTTAATTCACTCCTGGTTTTATCACAAAGTGATGAAATTTATGTAGCTGCCATGACTACGGCTTGTCATGATTTCCATTCATTTCCATGTTCAGGTTTGGGTGGTGGGGAGATTGCAGTAACTTATGTATTACTTCTTTGTGATTTTAACTTTCACTCGATTGATTCTCAGAGTCCTAAGTAATGAGACTGGGAAACCTGCTTACTGGCTACATCATGTGCTCATTGTTGAATTTAACTTATTTTGATTGCAGTAGCAAAAAGAAATGAGCAGCTGACAAGCTGCTTTTGTGCTGGGAATAAAGAAACTATATACCAGTAGAATTGGAGGAAAAAGAATGATGAAAAGCATTTCATTTATCGCATACTCATTCATCAACAAACATGGAAAAATGCCCTGAATTCTGTGGCCTTTCATACCTTAGTCTCATGGTGACCTCAGTTTTGATTTCCCCTCCACTACCATGCCCATTCCGAGTTTCTGTCAATGTGTTCAGTGTTGGTAGATTCATATGGAGAATGTGGTGCGTTGTGTCTTTCATATGTTGAATCATAACAGACACTACTGAACACCACAGAAGAGATTGGCGGCAGTTTGTGGCCTTGCGGCAACCTAATAATGATAGCTTCATGTAGTCTGCCAGCGCTGGAACTGCTGCTTACAAGTCTGGGTGTGGTTGTTGGAAGATTCAGGATAAGCAGAGAGAGAATGATTCCACTGAAACAGCACAAATGCCACTGAAACAGCTCAAATGATGAAGCAAACAAACAAATAAAAAGAAACACATAAAAGTATATAAGTCTTTTGAGTGAGTAGGCAAGATGGTCAGAAAGTGACTGAGGCAAGAAAGTAGATTTTGTGTGCTTACAATGCTGTGCACAACCACCTAGAGCACAAAATTGAGGTAACCTTTTAAAAATTTTTTTTTATTTTAGATGAAGGGTATACAGGAATTTGTGTGCTTAAATGTTGTGCATCCTACCACATAGAGCACAAAATGGAAGTAACTTTTATTTTTAGCTGAATGGTATACTCTGTGGTCCATCTCTGTCCTTGAGTTTGGGACTGGTATTTCTTTTTTATTTTGCCAAGAAAGGGAAAGAAGGCCAAAGACAGCAAAGACACAAGTTCAGTGAGTAAGATTTATTCAGCATAGAAAATATACTGGTAAGCCTGACTGTCATTTGCTTCGCACTTAAGAAACAATGAGACAAGATGAACTTCAGCACAGCACAAAAGACACAAGGAGACAAAAACTCTGCACTGAAGATACAAGGAGACAAGACAAACATAAAAACAGTGCTGAAGATGCAAGGAGACAATACAAACTTTACCACAACACTAAACATACAGGGAGAAAAAAAAATCAACTTTAGCATGGTGCTAAAGATGCAACAAGACAATTAAAAACTTTAAACACATCTCAGAGTGTGAAGGAAACGACAACTTAGATACAAGAAATCAATCACAAAATATGTCAACAGAAAATCTGAAGGACACCCATCACAATGTATGGTCAGAGACATCATAAAAATGGGATACAAAATATACTCAGACATAAAGATGAGACACAAAATCTATTCACAAACAGGATAAAAACCAGGTACAACATGTTCTCAGATGTGACACGTGCGGACTGGCGTGGCCCTATTTGCTGTACTGACTGGGACATCTCACTGCTGTGCTGACCGACAGCAATGTCCTTTTTCTTGCAGCTATATCATACAAACTATCTGGTGCACTGGAAAACAATTGGCAATGACCAAACACACGTAGTGACATGCTTGCCAGGAGTTCATTATAAACATCTCCAGATGGGAAAAAAGGGCCAACATACTGATTTCTTTATTGGTACAAAATGATAATACATTTGTCATATCTATTGTGATGCACTTGCAATAAATAAATACAGTACACTCGCCACACCAAAAAGATTCTAAAACATAAAATAAACATAGAGGCAGCTGTAACATCTCAAGAGTTATTGATCAAATTCTTCAAAGAAAAAAATAACTGGTCTGAAGACAGACACTGTCCTGTAAGGAACACTTGTGAGGAAATACTGGATGTTGTGGCTGGGTTCCTATACAGGATGTGTGAAGAGATACTGGATGATGTCACTGAATTCCTATGAGAGATGGATGTCCAGAAGATTGATATCACAACCCACCACAATGGTTTCATACTGGACTCCAAAGCACTATTACTTTCAGTTCTAAGATGGTTCAGAGGGTGTCAAGAAAGTCATTACTTTAAGTATTCAGCGTGGAAGAATTGTCAGTCCAATGAATTTGTCATAATTTCAATGCAGGAAGGATTTTGGGGGTTGATGTCAAGGGTGGTCAGAAACAAAAGGACATTCCAGGTGAATGAAGTGCTCTGTCTCTGCAGTTACGCATTGGAAGGGTACTTCCAGATATGGATGGCGCCATCCTGCCCACCACTGATGATCAGCTCCTGATTGGGACAGATGGCAGCTGTTGTGATCTGGTTGCTGTGGCCAATCCCCACGTGAGTCACTTGGCCACCATTGTAGTCCCACAGCTGTAACATCACACATCACTGTGCTGCAGTCCATGTCTATACATTGTACACATTTGTATGTGGTAAACATCTGTACATAGTATGCATCTATTTTCACCTTCATATCATGCATCACCACAGTACCATACCATCACCTATCATCATGCTGTAGTACACAATACACTTATGTACCATTACACATAGTATGTATCTGCAACATTACACATTACACATCACCACAGTGAAGCAGTAACATCTACTGCACACATCTGGAATAACATATCACCATATACAGCCCATGTGTATTTAAGTTTTGTTACATGATCATATTATCCGCATATGTGACAAAACACATCACATTTTAGTCACCTATAGGTAGCAACGATCATTTATGAATCATTTTCAATAAAGTGCAACATCTTGCTTAAGCAGCTTCATGCACTGTACTCTCTTCCCAAATAACACTCATACATTATGCCACCCACCCACACAAACACCACCCACATATGCATACAGACACATATACATGCACAACTGATACAGCTAATGGAATGCCTGGTAATATAAGGCATTTTGAGCCTATTTTGAAGACTGGAGTTTTTAAGACTGGATGGCAGCAAGTTCCATTTTTTTCCATAGCAATGCTCCTTGCAATTGGCTATGCTACAAGTAACATCATTTGACTGGATTTGATTCCAAAGCAGTTAAAATAAAATCGTTCAACATGCTTTTGGGAAACTAAAAAACTGGCTGATGCAGTGAAGTGGTTAGCACTGTGGACTGAAAACAAAGAGAACACAGGTTCAATTCCCATTTTAGATAAATATCATTGACGTTTTTCAGCCCATGGCCAGCACAGAGTCAGTATTAAGGGCTCAAATGGGGAGACTGGGACCACTCAGTTGAGTGCCATCCACTTTACAGATGCACTTTGGGAATGTTGCTCAAATTTCATGACCAACATAGCATGTGTCCATGTCTCTCAGGCCTGGTTGATGCTGTGATGTATTACTGAAGGAAGCACAGAGTGCAATCTTGTCATGTAGTCCCAAACATAAAAGGACCCATATAGAAAAAAATCAAAACATCTATGTAATTAAAGGGCTCTATTCTCTCAATTTTAATTTTCCTCCACTTCGAAGCTTGTGGTGAGTTACTGTCAAGGTCTCTACTTGTCAGCGGTCTTCACTTCTGGGGTAGTCTTCAATCTCAGGGGACAAACAATTAGTCTGGCTTCATGATGAAGTGATTATTGTCATCAGTAGAGACTTCATAAGTATGCACTGTATTTGTTAAATCAAACCAGGTATTGTTGAATATTACCAAAGTGTCTCTGCAGCAGTGCAGGGTCTCCTCTAGTTGAACACTAATGGTTTACAGCAATAAGGCTGCAGCAATGAAGCCTGGGTGTGGCTGTGTGTGAGGGATTCATGATTTGTGGCATGAGAGCAATGTCACAAAGATAATGTGGACAATGGGGCAAAAAATAATTTAAAAAAAAAGAAAAAAAAAGAGGTATGAGAAAATGCTTTCTCATTCTTTTGCCATAAGATTTCTTGGACATCTGGGGTTGGTGCTTTAAAAAAATTTTTTTTAACCCTCATCATTCATTACTTTTCATACACTCCATGACACAAAACAACACATTATCACTTTTGGGGGTCCAAAATGACTTGTACCTTTCACAGAAGCAACACTCCTGCCTGTGCCGAGTTTTTATGTCCAAATCCACATACCAAGGGTTGAATGACTGCTTGTAGACTGATATTTGCTATATATCTTTTAAAGTATGCTGTCATTTTAATGGGCCCCTAAACAGTGTGTTCACATGGCAAGTACTATATAAACTGTTCTGCTATGTAAACCACAGTAACCACAAAACCACACAATTACCCAATTACACATGCTTATGAGCTCACACAGATACACAGCCATACATAGACAGACAGGCACACTTATCACCAACAGACACTGTAACCCTTCACGCCCTGAGAGCAGCATGCAAAAACTAACAGCTACCTTGAGCAGTCGATCTTCCCCTCCAGTGATAAATGTTGTGCGGTCTGCAGAGATGTCCATGGTGTTGATGGCACCTGTTTTGGAGCCCTCCAGTTCTCGCTGCAAGGAGCCATCTTGCACATCCCAGTAGCTGATCTTGTGGTCTGTGCCACTGGTCAGGATGTGCAAATTTTTCTCTCCAAAGCACACGCACATGAACAATGTGTTGGCCAGCATGATCTGCTTGCGAGTGTTATTTCTGGAAAAAGAGATCAAGCACTTGACTGCCATCACCAGTTGATTTTTTTTTTTTTTTTTTACATGGGAAGTCAACAATGTACCATGGACAACAGCCCAATGATTGACATGACATGTTTGTTTTAAAATCTTGCATCCAGAAAATACAGACAAAAATAATCCAAAAAGATAGTCATATGAGGCCCACTGTGTACTACATACTGGGGACCACTGAAGACTGATATACAATGGGTCCACTAATGATTGATAATATACACTGGGGCCCACTGAGGACTGATACTTTACACTGGGGCCCACTGAGGACTGATACTTTACACTGGGGACCACTGAGGATTGATGCTATTCACTGATCCCACTGAGGATTGATACTCTACTCTGGGGCCCACTGA
The DNA here is from genome assembly GCF_041734735.1 of Babylonia areolata. Taxonomy (NCBI): domain Eukaryota; kingdom Metazoa; phylum Mollusca; class Gastropoda; order Neogastropoda; family Buccinidae; genus Babylonia; species Babylonia areolata. The sequence continues at coordinate 73,821,141 of NC_134876.1, read as the reverse complement.
GGACTGATACTATTCACTGGGGCCCACTGAGGACTGACACTCTACTCTGGGGCCCGCTGAGGACTGATACTCTACACTGGGGCCCAAAGATGACTGATAGAGTACACTGAGGCCCACTGAGAAGTGATACTAGTATCCAAGCAAAAAAGTTACTATTAACCAGAATCAGTGGGGACTTACTCCAAATCCCAGATGATGGTGGAGCCATCAGTACTGGCAGACACACATTCGTTGTCCTTGGGGCTGATTTGAATGTAGGTCACCTTGCCTTTGTGCTCCTTCATGTTGGCCAGCATGTCAGCACGCAGCTTGCTGCCATAGGGCTCAGAGATGCACCACACACGTACCTGCAGCCACACACACACAGGCATCACTGTCACTGGCTTTCACAGAATCACACCACACAGCATCATTGTTCAGACCATACAGCATATAAAATATCCTCACTGTCTAATAGTTGTTGTGAATAGAACATCATTATCGGTCTACATATTCTGGAAATCTGTTTTTCAAAAGTCTGTGTCACATCACTGCCAGATTTGTGATTTTGTGTTTGAATGCTTTCTGGTTTGCAGACCCAAATTTTCTCAATCCCTAAATGTCAACTGCTGAAACACTATGAATCCATGTTCAGGGTGCACTCATCACTGCTTTCCCTGACTGCCAATTGCTGAAACTCATGAGTTATGCTGATTTTAGACCGGGTGCAATAACTTTAGTGACAATTACTTTACTGTTTTATCTGTATTATAACTATGTGTACTTTCATATGCCTTATCCTGAGTGTTTAGCTTAATTTGTTTTTATCATACTGAGTGATCACTTTCATTTATTTTAAGCTTCTCGTTAACATTAATGCCATCTTTGGAGTAGTGCTTGATGATGATTTGCATGACTGACTGTGGGTCTAATACCTGTAATAGATTTATATAGATGTACTGATCAAATGAATCATTGACACTACGAACACATGCCCAGTGAAAGTTCAAAGTGGTTAGGCAGAGATCACATTTTCCAGATGACAGCAGACGTGTTTAGAAGACAATGTTAGGTCATCATGTTCAGACGAAGGTCAAAAGATTCCATTTGGGGTGAAAGGTTTCAGATGAAGGTGAAATGGTAGGTAGAAGGTGTTCAGAAGACAGGTGAACTTGAAACAATAGATGAAGGTCAATATGGAAGTCAAAGTAGTAACGCAAAAATAGAAAATTAAAATGAAATGATATACAAAAATACCTTATTTCTAAAAGAGATACTGTTGATGGTCAACATGCTCAAGTGATGGTCTAATTTGTCAGCAAAGTGTTAAGCTGAAAGTGGTCAGGCAGAAGTCAAAGTCTCAAAAGTTGAACAAGTGTACATGAACGTCAAAGCATTACAATAACTATCCTTTCAGCACATGGGGTGGGGAGAGTGAAGAAGTTGCCCACCTGCCCTTCTCCTCCACCAGTCACCAGCTGGGTGCCAGCAGAATTGATGGCAACTGCTGTCACACCTTTGTTGTGACAATCCTCAATCACTGTCTTCTCAATCATGCTCTGTGATCCGTCTTTTCCTTTCGTGAACACAGTTGCACGGACCTTGCCATCTTCCCAGGCTAAAATCATACACAACAAAAGATGAGTCAAGATCTCCACTTTATCACACAGAAAAGACGTGCACCATCATGTGGCGCTAACCTCATCTATCCACAAATATTGAGACAGGTTTCATGACAAACCAAATAATAATGAGGCATGGCAAAAGCTTCCTGACTGACACTGACACACTAAATAGTATTGAGAACTGTCAAGTCTCCTAAATGATACACTAGATTATACTGGGATATGACAAAGGCTTCCTGACTGACACTTTAATAATACTGACACTTGACAAAGGTTTCCTGGCTGACACTGACACACTAAACAATACTGAGAACTGACAAAAATCTGGCTGATTCACTAAATGAAACTGGGCCATGACAAAGGCTTCCTGTCTGGCATACTAAATAATATTGAGACATGACAAAGGCTTCTGAGCAGATTAAAATGGACATACATTTAATGCCCACTGGGAGTGGAATTTGGAAGCATAATTTGGTAGAGTAATCATAAGATAAGTGTAACTGCATAGGGATGAGTCTCATTTAAAAATACATGTTAAAATGTATGGACCTTCAAAATAAGCATATTCCTAGAAGGTGCAAATTCTAATCTATTTGATTTATTGAAAGCTGGGAGGAAAGTATGAATAAAATATGGAACACACACACACACACACACACATACACACACACACACACACACACACACCAACATACACAAAGATGGGAAGGATTGTTGAGTTATGTCTTCTTTCTTCATTTCATCACTGAATTAATATGTTAGACTGACTATTCAGAATTTCATTTTTATCAACTCAGTGGAGTTGTAATCAAATGATGTTTAATGTCCCCAGATGCTTAACAAAAGAAAACAATGACAACAGCAAACAAGTAAGAAAGAAAAAATAATGTGCAACAGACAGACCATGTTTTTGTTATATGCAACTCACCAACTGACATATCGATCGCCCAGTTCATTGCATAGCATAATCCCATTAAGGTGTCCAATCCATCATTCATTTAAAACAACAACAACAAAACATTTGCACCACATATTACATAACAGAATGTTCACTTGCTTTCAATACATTTACATTTTGTCACTCCCTAAAACTACTCCAAATTATCTGCATGAAAGCTGCAAATATCCATACACATTCTAATACACACACACACACATATATATATATATTTTTTTTTTTTTTCAACATTTGGGGAAGATCTGCATGAAAAACAAATTCCCATCACCACTCAGTGATTATGAAAAAAGCCATTTAAACAATGCCCACAAGGTCTAAGGGAAACAATCTAAGCATGAATGTACTTCAACTTACATTGTTACCTCTCACACCCTTCGATGTAATGTGCACAGTGAATGCAGCAGTGTGCTGTCACAGCTCCACTGACTTAAACACGCACAACTGAATTTTAAAGTTTTAAGTCACTTATGGAACGCATTAATGACAACAATGTAACCTCCATGGCCCAGCTGGGTTCAAAGGATCAAATTTTCTTCTTTGTTTTCTTGCATGTGTGTGTGTGTGTGTGTGTGTGTGTGTGTGTGTGTGTGTGTGTTTGTGAAGTGTACTTACCGCTATAAACACATCTGCCATTTCGAGTGATGCAGACAGCATTGCAGATCTTGTTCTCGACAGAGTAGCGCAACAGTTCCAGTCCATACTTGGTCCACACACGAATCTCGTTCCCCCCACAGGTGACGAACAGCTCATTCATCCCACTGTACACATTATTCACAGCTCATTCACACTGTATGCATTATATACAGCTCATTCATCCCACTGTACACACTATGACAATTTGCAACTTACTCACCCCACTGTACACATCATATACAGCTCATTCACACACATCCCCCTTCATTTCCTCCACCCCTCCACTACACACATTATCTCCATCACTCGGTGACTAATATTGTGAAATCATCAAAATTATGACTGACACAGTGACAGCATCATTTTGTGACCGACACAGTGACATCTTCACTGCAGTGAAATCATTACAACAGTAATTGACAGTGACATCACTACAGTGACTGATAGAGTGACATAATCACAACAGTGACTGACAGTGACTAGCACTGTGACATAATCACTACAGTGAGTGATACAGTGATGTAATCACTACAGTGACTAACATTTTAACACGAACACTTCAGTGAGAGAGAGTGACATAATTATCACAGTGATTGACATAGTGACATAGTCACTACAATGACAGACACAGTGGCATAATAACTAGTGACTAACATTGTGGCATCATCACTACAGTGATTAACATTGTGATATCAGCACTACGTGACTGACAGAGTTATACGATTACCACAGTAACTAACACAGTGGCATAATCACTATAATGATTAGCATTATGACATCAGCACTACATGACTGACAGAGTTACATAATACCACAGTGACTGACACAGTGACATAATCAATACAGTGACAGACACAATGACATAATCACTGCAGTGACTGACACAGGACACAAAGACAAAATCACTACAGTGACTGACACAGAGACATCACCACTAAAGTGACTGACACAGTGACATCATCTCTAAAGTAACTGACACAGTGACATCACCACTACAGTGACTGACACAGTGCCATCATCATTACAATGATTTGACACAGTGACATTATCACAACAGTGACTAACACACTGACATAATCATTACAGTAACTGACACAATAATGTCATCACAAAAGTGACTGATACAGTGACACAACCACACCAGTGACTAGCACAGTGATGTCATCACTACAGCGACATCATCATTACAACAACTGGCACAATGTAGGAAGATACTCACTAGGGAAAGATGATGTGGTTAACTGATTTGGGCTGAGAGGTTTTGTAGAGATCAGCTGATAGTTCACTGTAATTGAACTTGTAGATCTGGCTGTTTGCTGTGCCCACAAAGAACTGAAATCAAAAGCAATGTTATGCTTCACCTTAGTCTTTCTCTACCTCACTGTATCTGCAGTTAAATAAACAGTTTTCAGTAATGCTAAACAAGCATCACCAGTGATTCAACAACAATTGATGCTGTTGGTTTAAAAAAAAAAGAAAAAAAAAAGAAGAAAGACAAAAGGTAAATCCTTCCCTAACTCAAATGTGGTTCTAGTAAATTTACCATAGACCCCCTCAGCCCCCCCCCCCCCCCAAAAAAAAAAACAAACAACAACAACAAAACAAACAAACAAAAATAACCCCACCCCAACAACACCATGTCAGGCATGTCTGAAGTAATAGAGTGTTATTTTTGGAAACTTTCAGTATTGTTATATTAAATAAACAACATTCACATTTGAAACTGATGCTGGATATAGAAAAAAGGGGGTCAGGGGGTGGGGGGTGGGGGAAGAGTATTTATTTTGTTTGTGCATAAAAACAAAGTAAAAAAGTCAAAATGTATACTTTAAGATATATAACTGTATCTAATGATCTATGTAACTGACCTTATGACCTGTGTTGATTACGTGTAGTACTGATCTGTGTTGACGAGGCCTGATGACTTGTGTTGATAACCTTTGTTACTGACTTGATGACTTGTGTTGATAACCTTGTTAACTGACCCGATGACTTGTGTTGATAACCTTTGTTAACTGACCCGATGACTTGTGTTGATAGCCTTTGTTAACTGACCCGATGACTTGTGTTGATAGCCTTTGTTACTGATGACTTGTGTTGATAACCTTTGTTACTGACCTGATGACTTGTGTTGATAACCTTTGTTAACTGACCCGATGACTTGTGTTGATAGCCTTTGTTATTGACCTTATGACTTGAGTTGATAACTTTTGTTACTGACCTGATGACTTGTGTTGATAACCTTTGTTACTGACCTTATGACTTGTGTTGATAACCTTTGTTACTGACCCAATGACTTGTGTTGATAACCTTTGTTACTGACCTTATGACTTGTGTTGATAACTTTTGTTACTGACCTGATGACTTGTGTTGATAACCTTTGTTACTGACTTGATGGTTTGTGTTGATAACCTTTGTTACTGACCTGATGACATGTGTTGATAACCTTTGTTACTGACCTGATGTGTTACTGACCTGATGACTTGCGTTGATAACCTTTGTTACTGACCTGATGACCTGTGTTCATACCCTTAGTTACTGACCTGATGATATGTGTTGATAACTTTTGTTACTGACCTGATGACTTGTGTTCATAACCTTAGTTACTGACCTGATGACATGTGTTGATAACCTTAGTTACTGACCCAGTGACATGTGTTCATAATCTTAGTTACTGACCTGGTGACATGTGGTTGATAACCTTAGTTACTGACCTGATGACATGTGTTGATAACCTTTGTTACTGACCTGGTGACATGTGTTTGATAACCTTTGTTACTGACCTGATAACCTGTGTTCATAACCTTAGTTACTGACCTGATGATATGTGTTGATAACCTTAGTTACTAACCTGATGACATGTGTTGATAACCTTAGTTACTGACCTGGTGACATGTGTTCATAATCTTAGTTACTGACCTGATGACTTGTGTTGATAACCTTTGTTACTGACCTGGTGACATGTGTTTGATAACCTTTGTTACTGACCTGATGACCTGTGTTCATAACCTTAGTTACTGACCTGATGACTTGTGTTGATAACCTTAGTTACTGACCTGATGACTTGTGTTGATAACCTTTGTTCCTGATCTGGTGACATGTGTTCATAATCTTAGTTACTGACGTGATGACTTGTGTTGATAATCTCTGTTATTGACCCAATGACGTGTGTTCATAACCTTTGCTATTGACATCATGACCTGTGTCTGTGTTGATCATCTGTACTATTGACCCATGTTGATGACCCCCAGTACTGTCTTGATGACCTGTGAAGGCTGCTCTCGTAATCTGATAACCTGTGTTGATGACCTGATGTCCTATGCTACTTTACTGATCTGTACTACTCACTTGATCATCTAGACAATGGAACTGATGATCTGTGTTGATGACCTTACAACCAACTACTATCCTGTTGACTTGTGCTACTTACCTGATGACCTGTGCCTCGCTTAGCAATGGATGTCACTTTGGCCCTTCTTGGCATTTTGGGATCAACCCAGGGCCTGAGAAAACAACAACAAAAATCACATTGTCAGTGTCATCATCACTTTCATCACATTTGCTGTTATCAACACATCAAAGATGATTGGGAAAAAAAAGGCATGTTATCAATGTTCCCAAACTATGTGTTACTATCAACCACTCCCTGTATCCCCTCCAGCTGCGTCCTATCCACGATAAACTTTCCTGAACCCTCCCTGACAGTAGCCTGACCTGCACCCACCTGAC
>NC_134876.1:73801717-73809217 GCF_041734735.1 Babylonia areolata | reverse complement strand
ATGAACCTGATTGAATTACAACGATTCTGAACTCTGCAATTACCTGCTTGACGTTTGTCCTAACAGTTATTAAAAAAAAGGGTGATACGAGTGTGGCTGAAACGGTAAACAAGACAATTCAAAGATAAATAATCGATAGACACGGATACTGCCACATTTGCAGAAACTTACCATTGAATCCGATGATTCTTTCCACTTCAAGAGTGTCCATTCCACTCGTTTGTTCAACCATGGTGGTGGTTTATTCGTAATCGAACTTCAGGCAAGCTTCGGCTTAGACCTGATGCCTTGGCCACACTGAAGAGTTGTCATTGGCAACAAACATGGCGATCACGCTGTCCGCGCCATCTGTGACCAAATAGCTTGTCTCCCTTGGATGTTGACTGGTCGCGGTTGTGATTGGGCGGGTGTCAAGCACATTTGACGTCTTTTCACTGAGTCGGAATAATAGACGGGGGAAAAAAGAAAAGAAAAAAGTAAAAAAAGTAGAAAGAGTGAGATGAAATGAAAAAGTAAACAAAAAATAAACACATACACATGTACACGTACACGCGGTACACACACACACACACACACACACACACACACACACACACACACAACACACACACACACACACACACCAGTGTTTTAAAATAAATCGCGGTAGCAACAAAGATATGTGCTGTGAAAGAATTAATGTTTTGTTACACTGGTTACATACCGGTGATTTTGTAGACATCAGTCTTTGTGAGGTGTGAATAGAAAATTTGAGTAGTTACAATAGCAGAGAGGATTTTTTTTGGATAGCCTCTCCTACAATGTTAATTTTTAAAACGCCTTCAGAAAGTGACGCCATGAGAGAATGAGAGTGATACTGCTCTGTCATCATATCATGTGCCCCCGCCCTCTCCCCCCCCTCCCCCTTTTTCTGTTTTCTTTTAAAGCGTATAGTTCTGCTACTGCTGCAGCTGTTCAGAAGAGGCAGGCCAGAAAGTCACGGGCAAACAAGCTCCCTGACAATGATATGCCTGTCTTTGTCTGCCCCAACTGTCAGCGAACATTTCGTGCGCAGATTGGACTATTCAGCCATCTGCGCACTCACAGATAGACTCATGAGCATCCTTCCCCCCACCCCACCACCTCCCTCCCCCGATCCCCCATCTGGATGACAACGATGGTCATCATCGATCTCGATGGACACACCACCACCATAGTTCAGTTCAGTTACTCAAGGATGCGTCACCGACAGCGTTCGGACAAATCCATATACGCTACACGATATTTGCTCATCAGGACCAGCAGCGTCACCCAGTGCGCTTAGACAGTCATACCTTGAGAGAGAGAGAGAGAGAGAGAGAGAGAGAGAGAGAGAGAGAGAGAGAGAGAGAGAGAGAGAGAGAGAGAGATAAACAGATGTAAAAACTGAAAGCCTGGTTCGATTCCAAGAGAAAGGGGGATCAACGATTTGATTATGATATTGCATACACTCGCACTCTGTCCTCACACCCTGGCCGGCCAATAGCAGGGCCGCCACATGAAATCAGTGGTTTTTGTAGAGTGTTTACTTTAACTATACAAAACTGCACACACGCCAAGGATAAGCAGTTCCTACTGGCATAAGCAACTTCGTCTGCATAAAGCAGCACACGGTAAAAAGTTCACCCTACACCTAAAACACCACACCTAGAACACAAACACTACGACGCCATTGAATGTGAGTTATCTGAGTGGCCGCCGTCAGGAGCTCGATTGGTGGAATATAGTTCACTGCGACTGTGCGAGTGTCGGAAATTTTCTGAACGAAGAATTCGCCGAATTTGTCAGGAAGATAAGATGGAGAAACTATTGAAGAGAGAACAGGATGTTTCAGTAGAATTACCAAAAATACCTAATATATATATATATATATATATATATATATGTGTGTGTGTGTGTGTGTGTGTGTGTGTGTGTGTTCGTTCTTTAGTTTAGCGTCTTTTCACTATCAGTGATATTAGACGTTTAAAAAATAATAATAAAAAAAAGGGGGGGGGGGGGCATGGGGGGAGGGGGGGGGGGGGCAGGGAAGAGGAAAACAGAAAAAGGTAAACTAGAAAACTACCGTAAAATGTATAACTAACATGCAATTACATTTAACAGTAACAATTCAACAATAATAATGACAATAATCAGGAACCATTAACACAATTCTGAAGTGCATTAAAGGAATGTAGAAATAGGGCTATGAACTAATGCCTGTGAAAGTTCGACCATAAGAACCTCGTCAGAAATAGCTTTACAAAAATCATCTGCAGAACTATTTCTCTTTGAAATACTTGGGCAAGAAGGTACGTAACTGCTGACAGTGAAACAAACAATGATGCAAGCTGAACTGCTTACCACAGATGCATGTAACATTTTTACTATACTTTATCTTCAGCGCATCAAGTTTTGTACGGAAGAAAGTAGAGGTTATTAATCTTGTATAGCAAGCTGATGGATTCGGTATCTTTTCTTTAATAATATTCTCGGGGAATAATGTTCCTTTATGTTTTAAAAACTTTAACTTCCATCGGTTATGAAATCGACCCCATGCTGATTTTTCTAACAAAGTGTATGCCTCTTTTACGGAAAGACGGACATGTATTTTTGTCGATTTTTCTGAATCTTGTTCTCCTCTTTTAGCCGCTTTATCAGCAGTTTCATTGCCATTAAAGCCCACATGAGAAGGCACCCAACAAAAACTGACCTCAGTCCCTTTAATCCTTAAACAATCCTCAATAACTAAGTCAGGTCTTGTTTCAAGGCTGAATAATTCTAGAGCATAAAGTACTGATTTGGAATCAACAAAGAATGCTATTTTCGAGAAAACTATTTGATGGCTCACTAAATAGTTCAGAGCTTGTATAATAGCAGTTAGCTCAGTTGTGAATATGGAAAGATGTTTTCCAATAAAGTAAGATTTTTCAACTTTAAAGGCAGGAATATAGAAAGCCGCACCAGCATTTTTGTCATCAAGAACAGATCCATTTGTAAATGTATGGAGATGATTCTGATATTTTTCTGTTATATGAATTCTGGCAGTACTTGACGTGATATTGATGTTTTCTTCCTTTTTTGTTTCAGAATAAGTGATATCAAAATCCGCTTTCAACATTTCCCAAAAAGGAACAGGAGAATGATGTGGTTTTGCAGCTAACTCTTTCATGTTAACATCAGATTCTTTTAACAGATTTGAAATGTAAGTTGCAACTGTTTCTTGTGATGAAATGGCTTTAGCTCTTTTAGGAAAATCAATGTCAGATCTTACTGTCAGTTTATCAGCAATGAAATTTTTTGTCATTGAAGTGTATCTCACAGCGAATTTTGCTGTTGCTAACTCACGATGTTCATTTAAGGGAAGAATTCCGGCTGTTTTGTATGTTTCCTGATTGGATGCATGAGAGGGCACTCCGAGGGCAATTTTGATAGTCTTACAGTGTACACTTTGAATCTTTTGTAATAGATGTTTAGGTGCACTGAAAAATATTTCTTGTGCATAGGTTATCTTAGATCTTACAAGGGCCATGGCAAGATGAATCAATGTTTTTGTATCCATTCCCCAGGGTAAGCGGCTTATAATTTTCATAAAATTGATACTTTTCCTTGCCTTTGTTAAGATGTAATCAAAGTGAATGTTCCATGTCAGCTTTGAAGTAAGATAAACACCTAAAAACTTCACCACCTGTTTATAATCAATGACGTCACCAAGTAATTTGAAAATGGGTATGCTAGATGGGTTATCACCTGAATTAAACAACATCATACATGTTTTTTCAGTCGACAAAGCTAGACCATTTTCAAACATATAGTTACCAATGTTATCAAGATCAGACTGATACAAACGACATATGTAATTCTGTGCTCTTTGTGGGGTTGACTTTTTTAGATTGACACCCATCCACATACATATATCATCAGCATACTGTACTAAAACTACATGATTTGACAATGCCTTTGGTAGATCCTGAATAAGAATATTAAAGAGAATAGGGGCTCTAACTGAGCCCTGTGGAATTCCCATGTCAAGTTTATGTGGCAAAGAATAATGTGTTCCCACCCTTGCTTGAATAATTCTATTAGATAAAAAGCTTTTTATATACCCATAGAGATTACTAGATATTCCAACTGATTTCAGTTTGAATAACAGTCGTTCGTGCCAAACCTGATCGTAGGCTTTTTTTTTTTTCGTCAAAAAACGTTGCTAGGACACTTTTTCTGCGGGCAAACTGATGTTTTATTCGAGTTGTAATCTTTACTAGGTGTTCGACCGTTGATCTTCCTTTTCTAAATCCAGCCTGGTTCACTGGAATGATATTGTATTTTTCGCAGTAAGTTATTATTCTAAACAGGACTATGTTTTTCCATCAATTTACTGACATGCGAGGTCAAAGCAATAGGCCTGTAGCTATTTTTATTACGTTTAGGTTTTCCTGCTCTTAAAACCGGTACAACTATTGATGTTTTCCATATCTGTGGTACAGTTCCAGATATCCAACATTTCTGATATATTTTGTGTAGGAAAACGATACAATTTTTTGGGATGTGTTTTAGCATCACATTCGATAGTGCATCGATGCCAACTGAACTTTTTTTTTATTGCTAAGGGAAGCTATAGCGGTTTGTAACTCCTCATATGTAATAGGAGAATTAAACCACAAGTCATTTTGCGGAATGGGATCACTGTATAAAGCACTATTTTCTTCTCTGTCTCTGTGTGTTTTACACGCAGGTGATAAGCCTTCGTATTTGCTATTTTTCGCAAACATTTCAACAAAGATTTCTGCCTTTTCCTGATCTGATAGAAACTTGTTTTGTGAGTCATTTGATATTGGGTAACTTGGTAACTTTATTCCATTTTTCATTTCTTTCATTTTTGTCCAAACTTTATTAAAAGTCTTTATGATCTGAAATTTCTTGTGAACAAAATGATCATCTTTTTTAGCTTGGGCTACAGTCATATTACTCTGAGTGTTTGCTTTCTTTATTTCTTTGTGGTTTTGGGGCTCACTATCCGCGAGGTAGTTCTTAAATGTTTCTTTCTTGTAATTAACTGCATTTTCACATGCATCATTCCACCAGACATTGCCTGAACGGTCACCTGACTTCACAGCCTTTACTTCTGGGATCGACATATCAGCTGCTGATAACAAAGCTTCTGTAAAATTTGAATACATTACATCTACACTCTCATTCTCAAGTTTTTCAAAATCGTGAGAGGTAAGAATGTTTTGAGATAAATCCCAATTTGCATTTTTATATTTATATTTTGGAATTATGTCGACGTTATTATCAGGCTGGTTATCATCATCAGCTATTGCAATGATGACAGGCACATGGTCGCTTCCGAATGTGTCTTTATGTGTTTCCCAGGTACATGATGGGGTTAACTCTGGGGATATTAGAGTCGGGTCAATTGCTGTTGGTCTGTGTTTCGATACGTCAGGAATTCTAGAAACACTACCATCATTCATAAGACAAATGGGGCTGTCAGTGATGTTTTCTATTAACCGATTGCTTGTCACAGTTTTACAGTCCTTTTCCCAGAATGGAGCGTGAGCATTGAAATCACCCGCTATTACCCATTTACCAGACTGTTGTTCTTGTAATGTTCTAAGCCACTCAGTATTTCGATCGTTTGGACCTTTCGAAGATAAACGGAAAGTACGTTAAGAATTAGCTTATTGCTAAATTTTACTGTAGCTGCACAAGAGTGTATGTCAAAGCTTGCAATAGATTTTGAAACAGGAGTCTCACATCATGTGATTATACTGTAATTCCCTAAGTATATAAATAGCAGTACTTATCTTCTTGCCCTCGTTCCCAGTTTCATATACTGGTGGAAAATAGTAATTTGGAAGTTTTGGAAGCTTACATGCACTGATATTAAGTTACTGCAGAATCTAAACGTCACACTTATTTGATGCTAGAAAATGTTTCAAACAGGCCAGGTTAGATAGAATAGATCTGCAGTTCCACTGGAGAAGCCTAATTTATAATCGCGTTTGCTTTTTCATTACTGAATATCTTTCCTATCAAACAGGAATATAATGTTATTAATACTATGAATAAATCAAACTGTATGATGGTGAAAATAAATAGTAAATGAAAGGAAACGGGGAAACAAAAATAATAGGCTAAATATTGTCAACGAAAAATGCACTTGCAAACGGCAGGAAGAAAGGTCACTCAGCAAAACAAGAATATCGCTCAGCACAAAAGTTAATTAGTGCCAGGCAGAAGTTGACGCAAATGTTAATAGAACACTGGCCAGTCCATCAGTGCGTCGTAAGCTAAGGATTGTACCAGCCGTGATGAAAGGGGACGGGGTTCTGGTGATGGTGGAACCTGGCTCTGCGTGTTGATTTCTTCGGTGTTTCCCAGAGAAGATCTCGAACATGTCGCCCGATGTTTCCTGCGAGGATGCTGGTTCCTTTGCCGTTGGGGTGGACAGCGTCTCTGAGGGCGTTGGTATTGAGGTTGTCGTTCTTTATAAATGATATGTTTTTTTTTCGTCAAACAGTTCCGAAGCCACCATTGCGTTGAACAGTTGTCTCTTGACCTCCAGTTTTGAATCTTTGACAGTGGTTGCTGAACTTAAGATGAACTTTGTTGTTGGATTTTTCTTTGCAGTGTCTTTCAATATTGAGATAAAGAAATTACTGACTTCTGTTGTATCTTTTGATCTTAAGTCGTTGATGCCACAATGAATGACAACAGCTTCAGGCTTTTTCTCTGTGGTGGTGACAGCTTGAAGTAAATTTCTGGTTTCAGACACTGTGTGGGTTTTTTGCATGGAGGCTTTGAAGTGGTATGATCTGCCCAGTTTGTTTTCCTGCACACGGTTGAGCACGGAATCGTGGAGAATTGTTACCTTGGGTAATTCCCCATTATCTTCTTTCTGTGCAGAGCATGTACTGCCAGACTTTGTACTTTTTACGGCATCCATCGTCTTTTCGTCACAAGACGTCACCGATTTTTCAACATCTTTGTCTTGGTGGCTTGCTCGTTTTCTGTCTGCTGGGTTCTCTGGTGAGGAAACTGGCCGCGTCGGCGTAGGTAGGTGTAGGGCTGGGGCTGGGGCTAAGGCTGGGGCTGTCAGTTTGTGTTGCCTGTGTTGTCATGGAAACAGGTTCCAGTCTGCAACGTTTTGTTGGCTCTTGTTGTCCCCGTACAACTGCTTCCAGGGAAGAGACACGATCACACAAGACCATTATTATGTTTCTTATTTCCATGATCGTGTCGGACATCTCGGGGATGGAACTGAGATCGCTCATCGGTCTTGCATTCGCTTCCCTGGAACTCGTGTCAGTGACTCGCTTCGCAAAACATTCACGGACTCACCGGTTTTAAGGAGGAGTTCGGTCGCCTCATTGTTCTGAGCGGTTTTACTGTGTACAGGTGCAACTGGTTTCCCGCTCGATTTTCTTGTTCTCATGTCTCCAAAACGTCTGCGACAACTTCTTACCGCGAAGAAATTATCCGCTGAGTGTAGTCTCC
>NC_134876.1:73791717-73799217 GCF_041734735.1 Babylonia areolata | reverse complement strand
GTGTGTGTGTGTGTGTGTGTGTGTGTGTGTGTGTGTGTGTGATAAAATTTAACATTGCCATTTTCTCAGGAAATACTTTGTCCGCCGATACCAAATTTGGCTTAAACACAGTAGGAAAAAAACATCTTTACAGTCATACCAATAATAGGTTGTAAGTCTCCCGAACTTAGCCGTATTTCCGAATCATATCACAGGTGAGTCTTGAAGGCCTTGCCTTTCTTGTTTTATTTGTTGTTGTTGTCGACTTTGTTTTACAGCATCCGCTCTATCGCCAGTATTTCCGTTACAGCGTCCCCTTCACTCATCTTCGTACATCTTCGTGTGTGTGTGTGTGTGTGTGTGTGTGTGTGTGTGTGTGTGTGTGTGTGTGTGTGTGTGTGTGTGTGTGTGTGTGTGTGTGTGTGTGTGTGTGTGTGTGTGTGTGTGAATCAGAATCAGAGTAGGAATCAAATTTAATGTCAATGAAACCTTAATAATAATAATAATAATTATACTGTACATTTATATAGCGCCCTTTCTCACTAAGAGCTGAAGGCGCTTTACATGAAAGAAAAAATATTACAAGTAACATAAAACATTCATGGCCACTCTTTCTCAAAAAACCCTTCCCCCACTCGCACTCTCCCTTTCCCACTCTACATACATCCAAAGTGAGCTGACATGGGTGGTGTTGGAGAAAAGGAAGCTGAGAGTACTTATAGATAGGTTTTTAAAAAGATGAGTCTTTAGTGATGAGCGAAAAGCAGAAATAGAATCAGACGCACGGATATGATAAGGAAGGTTGTTCCAGATGTGAGGAGCAGCAAAGAAGAAAGAACGTTCACCATAGGTTCTTGTACTGACGCGAGGAAGTTTCAAAAGGTAACCGTCAGAGGAAGAACGGAGATTTCTTGTGGGAGTGTAAACACTGATAAGGTCAGAAAGATAAGTAGGTCCTGCGGAGTGGAAAGCAGAATAGCAGAGACACGCAACTTTGCATTTAATTCTCGCTTCAGTGGGGAGCCAATGTAGAGTGCGGAGGTGGGGAGAAATGTGATCAGTACGTGGGACTCTGAGAGTAAGACGGGCAGCATCGTTTTGAAGTTTTTGAATTCGTTGAAGAATATTATGTGGACAGCCTATGAAAAGAGAATTACAGTAGTCCATTCGTGACAGCACAAAAGCAGAAATAAGAGTTTTAGTAATTTCAACAGAAAGGTACTGACGGATAGAATTGATGCGACTAAGTTCACAATTGACTATGCGCATCAGATTTACTACCTGAGCATGCATGCTGAGGTTTGAGTCAAGAATGACTCCAAGGTTCCTTGCTGATTTAGAAAACTGAACTGTGGCATCACCAACCACAATAGAGGCAGGAAAAGAAGTAGATGTGGACATTCTTGCAGATGAAATAATCATAGCTTCAGTTTTGTCATCATTCAACTTTAGTTTGTTGAATGTCATCCAGGATTTAACATCGAGAATGCAATCCTGCATTGACAGAATCAGACTATGTACTTGATTTTGTTCTGCAGACTTTTGTAGATGAGTATCATCAGCAAAAGAGTGGTGAAGAACAGAATGGCCAGAAATGACATCAGAAAGAGGAACAGTGTACAGAACGAACAGAACGGGGCCTAGGACAGAGCCTTGTGGCACACCATAGGAGATCAGGGCTGGATCAGACTAAAAGTTACTAACAGAGACAATCTGGAAGCGGTTGGATAGGTATGAAGAAAACCAACTCAACTGTTGAGTGAATCCCAAAAACATGTTCAAGTCTGGAAAAGAGTATGCCTTAACAAAGTTTACAAGACGCGCATGCAAAGTTACACGAACCACACACACAAAACAAAACAAAAATATATATAGAACAAGAGATGTGTGTGTGTGTGTGTGTGTGTGTGTGTGTGTGTGTGTGTGTGTGTGTGTGTGTCTGTCTGTCTGTCTGTCTGTCTGCCTGTCTGTGTCTGTGTGTCTTTGTGTATCTGTGTGTCAGTGTGTGTTTCTTTCTTTCTTTCTCCAAACCGTCCGAAGACATTAAACTGAAATTAGTATTCCTTAAAACTGTGCAAAGTTTGCAAAGCAAAAAACAAAACAACAACAACAACAAAAACAATAACATTGGGATCTTCTTTCTTGATGACTGTAGGATTACCAACCGTAACAAAAAAGAAGACAAAATTCAAGAAGGAGGAGAAGAAGAAGAAGAAGATGATGATGAAGATGAAGATGATGATGATAATGGTGGTGATGACGATGAGCTCAGCTTCTGAATATTTACCATCTGCCTAACTGTGTGGTGACAATACCTTTCACACGTTGATTCGTTCAAAACTTTCCACCGACTACCACCCGTGATTCCCCCTTTAAAAGCAGGTCCTTTCTATTCTTTCAAAAGCAACAAAATCACAATTAAAAGATTTTAACAACATCATTCATTAACTATACGATATCATCTATATTGACATAATTGTCAAACGTTATTTTTATCTATCAATAAACACATTAGCAAAAAGTACAAAACGTCCCCGCACTTCAAAGACTGACAACCACAGATACTACTTATGCACAACAGATAACACACGCGTACAGTCTCTCTTCCACAGTCTCTGTGTTTCCCTGTTTTTCAGTTTGTAATTTGTATGTGTTGTTCTGTGCCTTTGAAACATTGATGCTCCATTACAGTGCAGCGTTCTATTCTATTTTCTTTGCCTGTTTTATTTTCCTCAAAATGTACGGTTTTTTATTTATTTTTTTTTTTTTTTTTTTTAATAATTCGTCCAGAGCTATTGTTTGCTTCCTTTTCTTTTTCTTTCTAGAGATTTTTTTCTTAGTACAGTGCCTGTGCTATTATTCTCATTGTTTACATTCTCTGTTTCCTAATCCCCTCTCCTCTTTCCCACATCTCCCTCTCTCTCTCCCTCTCCCCCCAACACCCCAAGTATTATGATTATGTACCTGTAGACGTTTACTTACTCTGTATTTAAGTGTATTTGAATGTTATTTTTGTATTTCCATAACCTTTTGTCATTTTGTGAATATTTTGATTTCATTTCTCTTTGTCCTAAGGGCTGGATGTAAAAACAGCATATGTATGCTTGTTCCGCTTCCCTCATTAAAAAAAGTTCGTTCGTTCTCTCTCTCTCTCTCTCTCTCTGTGCTGAAGCCCTGTCCCTCCTTTTTAAGCTGGGGTCGAATTACGTGCAAACCAACATATGGGTCAGAGAGAGGCTAGATAAAGGAAGGATTTCCACTTCAGCCAAACATGGTGGCCAGATTCAATCGGTTTACCGCCGTACACGATTTTGTTCCCACAGCCCGGCATACCCAAAACGGTATGACACATACGATTTGCCTCGTTTTGTCGTTGAAGCCATTTCGTGTGTTCTTTGTGTTCGAAGTCTTTACAGAGAAAGAAATGTGTCCGGCGGACCGACAAAAGAAAAAGTTGGTGAAGCTTTTGAAATTCATGACGCATGAAGTGTACGTATCTGAGAGAGAGAGAGAGAGAGAGAGAGAGATTATTATTTATTTTGGAGCATGCTACAGCCAGATATGCTCTGTAGTTGCTTATGTAGGCCAATGTGCATTCTTCACCATTCATACGGGCTATGCCGCGCGCACGCGTTTGTGTGTGTGTGTGTGTGTGTGTGTGTGTGTGTGTGTGCGCGCGCACTTGCGCTTGTGTGTGTATGCATGTGTATGCATTTATAATATATATATATATATATATGTGTGTGTGTGCGTGTGTGTGTGCGTGTGTGTGCATGCGTGCGTGTGTGTGTGTGTATGCGCGCACGTGTGTATGCATTTATGTGTGTGTGTTTGTTGTGTGTGTGTTGTGTTGTGTTGTATGTGTGTGTGTGTGTGTGTGTCTGTCTGTCTGCGTGTCTGTGTGTGTGTCTGTGTGTCTGTGTGTGTGACTATCCCTGTGTACTCTGACAGCCTGCTCGTGGTGCTGACAAGAAGCGGCGCAGCAGCAGAACCGTCCAAAGCGGCGCTGCTCATCATTGACGTCCAGGACTGTTTCTTACCTGGAGGCAGTCTGGCTGTGTCACAGGGAGATCAGGTGAGTTCTCGCTTTCCTTCTCCCTTCATCTTTTTTCCTTTCAACGTGATTTTGTTTGGCTCACGAGGGTGTAAAAACAATAACAAAAAAGTCATTATACTTCTGTTTATTTCAAGTCCTGAATCTGCACCGTTTTGTATGGCAACGCAATCACAAATAGCAAACTGAATTTTAACATTAGGTCATGGTAATTTCATTTTTTCTTTGTTCAAAGTGATGGATGGGCGTTTACAAGGTATTCACCCTATGCATGGCTTTGAACCCGAAATGGGGAGTGGGGGATGCGCGTTTACCACTGAAATAATGGGTGTTTACAAGGTAATTTACAGTGATACTGCTCAGTACTACCACTGCTGTACCACTACTAGTTTATTTAGCCCTCAGTGAAGACGACAATGCTCGAAGTATTGTACTGTGTTGCATTGCATTGTATTGTATTGTATTGTATTGTATTCCACTGTATGTTTACATGTTATCTTATTGAATTGTAGGCATATTGTCCTGCATTGCAGTGTATTGTATCAATGCGTTGCATTTCATTTCATCGCATCGTAGCGTATGGTATCATAATGTATTGCACCGACTTAAATGAATCACAATGGTATATTGCGTTGTACCTTACTGATGTCACCATTAAATGTGCCTCCACACTGGCTATATTGCTGAGAAGTACCCAGAAGAATCCGGGATTTATGTGTACACTGAGGGTTCAGCAACCAATGCGAGCATTTTGTGTATGATTTTTTTTGTAAACAGTTAATTTGAGCAGTGACGCATAGGCTTTTGCTGCCGTGGGTTCTTTTACTTGAGCTAAGTGCATGCTACAAACGGATCCTCGCTATATCGTCTCATCCAAATCACTAGCGTCCAGACCACCACTGAAGGTCCAGTGGAGGGAGAGAAAATACTGGTTAGTGTGGATTCCATCCCGTACGCTCAGATTCTCTCGCTTCCCAGGCAGAGCGTTGTACCACTGGGCCGCCACTCGCTTTCAGGTGATCCCAGTCATCAACAAGATCCGGGCGGACTACGGCAGTCAGTTTAGCATCGTGGTGCTGAGTCAGGACTGGCACTGCTCGGATCACGTGTCCTTCGCCAGCCAGCACCCAGGGGTTAAGCCATACTTTGTCGTCCCCCTGAAATACAACGCCAAAGGTGCTCTCTCTCTCTCTCTGTGCGTGTGCGCGCGCGCGTGTTTGTGTGTGTGTATGTGTGTGTGTGTGTGTGTGTGTGTGTGTGTGTGTGTGTGTGTAGAGAGAGAGAGAGAGAGGGAGAGAGAAAGAAATGGACAGAGACTACCTTTACTTATGTGAGAAGGACCAACGAACGTGTGCCTGTCATCATCACATACCACCCTCGATACCCTCCACTGGGAGACTGGTTAAAAAAACACAAAAACAAACAAAACCCCGCACATTCTTCATTCCGTATCTAGAATGAAAAGAGCTCTCCCTCATCCCACCCCCCTCAACCCCCCTCTCCTCCTTTCTCCCAGCACAACAGCAACCCCCAACAGTTGCCATAACACCCACCCAAAACAGAGAGACAGGTGCACAGGTCAGTACAACCACAAACGTCGCACACCAACCCCGACAACAACTATCATTTGGATTTTTTTTAAAATCTCGAGGCCCAGTTCTCCTCAAGGAGCGAAGCAGGTACTAAACAACTAAACACAATGCCAACTATTTTTACTTTGGTATTCCATCTTAGGTCATAAAATGTTTCATTACAGTTCTTTTTTTTTATCCAAACGACATTGCCTCAGTTTTGTTTTCATTAATTTCTAAGTTTGAAAACTCAGAAAACTTGCTTGATAAGTTAATTACTCTTCCTAAGTCAAATTTATCCTGTATGAATATAGGAATATCATCAGCGTGTAACAGGTTTGGTTTTTTATTTTATTTTATTTTATTTTATAGAAGTCGTATGAGTGACAGTTGTACATGCAATAGGTAGTTCCAGACCTTTAATTGTGTGTCATTTCTAATTCTAATGGCTAACATCTCCAGGGCAATTATAAAGGCAAGTGGAGAGAAGGACAGCCCTGTCGTATTCCAGAATTTACTGAAAACTCCCTGATAACCGTCCTGTATGGTTAATACAACTCTGTATTCGCCGTAAGCACCTTGACCCACTTTACAAAATAGTCCCCGAATCCAAAACGTTTGAAAGCCCATATTATAAAGTCTTTTCATTTGGAATCAAAAGCACGACAGTAATCAACTGCTAGCAATATACCTGGCTTGTCTAATATGTTCATCATTTCAACAGTGACATCAGTTAATCTGATCATTGTACTTATTTTTCTGCCTTTCATAAACCCAGTTTGATTGTTATGTATAATATATGTAAGCACCCTTTACAGACGTATAGCAAAACATTTGGCAAGTAACTTACATTCAGTATTAGTATAAAAAAGAAAAGAAAAAAAAGATAGGTCGTCATTTAGAAAGTACGTCTCTGAGAAGTTCTTTTCCCTTGTGAATAAGAGTGATAACAGCTTGTTTTTGTTTTATTGACATCTCTCCCTGTTGATGGGCAGGATTATAAGAGTAAAAAAAACCAAAACTTATTTAGTTTAGCCCCCCAAAATCTTAAGGACGTAAATGTAATTCCATCCGGCCCGGGTGATGAACTATTTTTCATAGTTTTAAGTGCTAAAATAATTTCTGAAAGAGAGATTTCTGTGTCTAGGTTGCCCCTTTGTTCTTCTGTTAGAGTTGGTATTTGGGTGCCAAGCATAAACTTATTCGCTTTTGTTGCATCAAATTCTCTTCTTCTTTTTTCGTATTCCTCTTTATAAAACTGGACTTGTTCCTCCACTGTTTGTTCCTGTGAGGTGATGGTTTCTCCTTGGCAATGTTTTAATCTGTCCATGATTTTCCCATTAGCTCTAGCTTTTTCCAGATTTAGAAAATACTTAGTATTTTTTTTCTCCCTCTTCTACAAACTTTATACGGGATCTTAACTGTGCACTTCTGGCTTCATCCAAAGCAAATGTCCCCGAAGTTTGTTTTGAAGAATAAATCTGATTAATAAGTTGTGGATTATCTGGGGAGGTGGATAACAATTTTTCAGCATTATTCAACTGCTGTTGTATTTCATTTAAGCGATCCTTCTTGTTTCTGTTCTTTTCAATGGAGTAAGGCATACAAAATTCACGCATTTTAACTTTACGTAAGTCCCATTTTGTCTGAGCATCTAAATAGTTGTATTGCTCAGTATGTTTTTCAGTCATTGAATTTGCTTGAGCAAAACTTATATCCTGTAGCAGGCTGTCATTAAACTTCCAGTAAGAGGGACCTCTTTTTGCTTCGGTGGTCTTATATTTTAATTCTACCAATCGATGATCGGTCAGTGGCATAGATACAATACTACAGGTGTGAGTTCTATCAATACCATCTGTTGAAAATAAATTATCTAGCCTCCTAGGAATAAAAGGG
>NC_134876.1:73781717-73786717 GCF_041734735.1 Babylonia areolata | reverse complement strand
CCAGATTTAAGATTAGATACGCTACACCACATCTGTCAAGCAGATGTCTGACCAGCATTAATGAAAGATTAATTTATGAGCTCTGCCAGTATAGTATTTAGTCGCCTCTACTTAACCAAAAATAAAAAAAAAGTAAAAAAAGAAAAAGAAAAAAAGGTGAACAAGCAGAATGTAAACTCTCGCCTGGTGGTTGAAGAGTGAATCGGAATCGGAGTCGGAATGGTTTATTGTGCTTTGGCCATGGGCACATACACATATGATGAATATCTCTGCTCACTAATCATCCTGCCCTTCCCCCACACCCCTGTCCTCACATCCCTCTCCTTCTCTCGTCCTCTCATCCCATTTTATACTACATACACTTATACATATATTAATGCACACGTACAAGGCTTGTTTCAAACATACTCATTACAACAGTGTCCAATTGAAATATATATCAATTTCTCGAAATACCTCTCCCCCCCTTCCCTCCCTCCCACCCCTCTCTACTTCCCTCTCCAACACTGCCTGTTTCCCTCTCACATTCGCTTACAATTCAGGATATATATATGTCCCCCCAGACGCATATTCATACAAAAAATTGAACATGTTCATATGTTCATATGTGTGTATTAGAAATTATGAAACAGCGCTCGCAATATCGCATGACACGTATCACACACACACACACACACACACACACATATATATATATATATATACACACACATTCATACATACATGTATATATACATATACACACATCAAAGTATACTTTGATCAATTGATTTACTATGGTTGAAGAGATGGAGAGACAGAGAGGAGAGAGAGAGAGAGAGAGAGAGAGAGAAGAATTTTTTTTTTAAATAAAAAAAACCTACACAAACGTTATTATCATTTTCATTTGTTGTCGTTGTTGCTTTGAAGTTGTCGTTGCTGCTGTTGTCACACACCTATAATTCACCATCCTCCTCCTCATCATCACTGCTGCAGGAGTGGAGCTGGTGACGGAGGCAGAGCTGGGTGAGGCCCTCCAAAGGCTGACCAGTACAGCCGTACAGCACAGCACCACGTCTGTTCTCCTGTTGGTGCTGACAGCCAGTGTCCTCACTGCCTCTTCCTGGTCCTAGGCTTCTGCTACTTGTTTTTCCGGTTTTTGATTTTTTTAAATACAGCAGATGTTGTGTAGTGTATGTGTGTAGTTTACATCTGTCTACACGCTTTGAAACCTCCTTGAAATCGAATCAGACCGTAGAAACAACAACAACAAAACTGGGTGGTGAAAAAATACAAGAAGAAATAAATCGGTTTCAATAACGTGATCGTAAAATAACACCACACTACAGCTGAAAAAAAAAAAAAAAGGAAAACGGAAAGTGATGAAAAGAAATATGAACAAACCGAAAACAAAACAAAACAAACCCACACCCCCCACAAAGAGAGGTGGGGATCGGGAAAGAACACAGGGAGGGGGGAGGGGGGATAACTACAAGAAAGAAAGAAGCCGAAAAGAGAAAAGAAACTACAACAAACGCAAACAACAGTAACAACAGCGAAAGTTCGAAGGAACGAACCAAAAACAACGAAGGCAATGTTCGTTCACCTGATAGAACCACACTGATGTATTCGCCAGATTTTCGCGACCAGGTCTTCTGCCAATTTTGATAACTTCTTTAGTGTCTCTCTGCAATAACATACTGAACGTGAACCCATTTTTGCTTGGAGGTGGAAAATATCACTTCAGATGAAATCACTATAACAATTTGTGACACCGTATCCTTTATCACCGATTAGTACAACTGCTGATTGCAAAAAAAAAAGGATTACCAGTTTCAGTTGTTTATCTGGCAAATATCTTGGATATGTCATAAAAGCTTGTGGCCTCCTTTGAATACTTGTAAAGCTTTTGGCTGTAGTCTCTCTTGGATACAGGGCGTATAGGCTATTGTCTCCCTTGGTTGTAGGTTATAAAAGCTCTTGTCTCTCTTGGATGGTTGGATTGTTGTTTCTTTTGAGTATAGGTTATGATATGTTGTAAAAGTTGTAAGGGAGCTTGTAGGTTGTTGTCTCCGTTCAATGTTTATTTATCTGCACTGGTATGAACACCATTCCTGATGACATTCTTTTCTTTCCGTATTTTTCGTGTTTTTGCTTTGTTTTGCGTCGTATCGTTTTGTTTTATGCCAGGAAATTTATATGGTAAGTGTCATTTGTTGTTCTTTCATGTTATTATTCACATGTACCTTAGCAAGGGAACGTTCATGATAAATCATTTGTCCTTACACGAAACTTCCAAGATTGACTGAGATACACAGATACCGGGACGGGCAGACAAACAGACAGACAGACAGACAGACTGTTAATTTTTGACAACTGCTGTATTAGTTTTGACACGATGATGAAAATGGATCTCGCTTACGCCCTCCCCCCCCCTCCTCCCTCCCTCCCCTTGTCGATACATATACGCAAATTTTAACTATTTTATCAATTGCACACAATTGCTTTGCGTTAAGGTTGAAAGCATGTGCCGCCACCTGATTTAACAAAAAAAAGTACATCGAACGGCACTTTGTGTGTTTGAATGCGTGTGAATGCGCCGTGTATTCTGGTGTGGAAATGACATGTGTCTTTGGGTTTGGATTTTACATTTTACACTGAATATATATGTTTGAATAGTTGAGACTGGGCTTTGTATACTGCAGGTCTGGAGATAATCAGAATAATAATAATCATGATGGTGATGAAAATAATAATAATAATGATAACAATAAAGATACTCCTCCTCCTCCTCCTCCTACTACTACTGATAATAATAGTTTTTTCTATTTCAGTTTCTCTTTCTCAAGGAGGCGTCACTGCGTTCGGACAAATCCATATACGCTACACCACGTCTGCTCAGCAGATGCCTGACAGCAGCATAACAGCATCTCAATTTTTTTAGGAGGAAGGTGGCAGAATGGTTAAGACGTTCAGCTGCCGATATAGAGAGTCCGTGAGGGTGTGAGTTCGAATCGTGCTGTCACCATTTCTCCCAAGTTTGACTGGAAAATTAAACAGAGCGTCTTAGTCTTTCAGATGAGAAGATAAACCGAGGTCCTGTGTGCAGCACGCACTTGGCGCTCTGAAAAAAAAAAACCCCGATGGAAACAAAAGTGTTGTCCTCTGGCAAATTATGTAAAAAGAATTCCACCCTGACATGTACACAAATATATAAACACGCACTCAAAGACTGACAAGCGCTTTGATAATAATATAATAATGATAAGAAGAATGGTATCGGTAAAGCGTTAACTTGTTTATTAAAAAAAAAGCGATATATTTGTTTTTTTAAACAAATATTTTTCTAAGTGTTGAAATTTATGTATATTCGTTTGCATGTGTGTGTGTGTGTGTGTGTGTGTGTGTGTGTGTGTGTGTGTGTGCTTATCGTTCACGCGCATGCTAACGAAAAAGTCACTGACGAGTATGTGTTAGGGTGAGTCGGTCAAACGACACAGTACTGAGACCTACGATGCAAATCTTTGCCCAAAATATCAGTGAAGAACTGGGAAACGGAGATCAAAACAACAACAACAACAACATCAATAATAACAACAAACGAACACTTAATGAAGCCCACCCAAACAAATGAAATAGCCAATGCGTGGACTGGAACAACAGACCTGACATCTCCCCACAAAACCACCACTCCACATCCAACACACTCTTGAGAAATTGCACCTCTCAAATACCGTGACACCGCCTTGTCAGTGGTCTGAATTGGATACCACTAAAGTGTTCACATGAACGCACACATGAGCTCAGTATGCTCTCGGAACTAAAACAATACTCTAAAACGGCGGTGTGTAAAGGTGTTTATAGTAAGCCATGTATAATCCTTTCCAGTTTCTCTCCATGTCTGTTAATTTCAAGTCTGTCATAGTCTAATAGTCAAATTGTAGGTTTGCGTGCGTGCGTGTGTGTGTGTGTTCGTTCTTTAGTTTAGGGTCTTTTCACTATCAGTGATATTAGACGACCCCCCCCCCCCCAAAAAAAAAAGGGGTGGGGGGGGGACGGAGGGGGGATGAGAGGTGGCACAGGGAAGGAGAGAGAGAAGAGGAAAACAGAAAAGGTAGAAAAACTACCAAAAAATGCACAACTAACATGCAGTTACATTGAACAGTAACAATTCAGTAATGTGTGTGTGTGTGTGTGTGTGTGTGTGACATTAGGGGAAAAAACAAAAACCGAAGAATGGGAACAGCGCGGAAGTTAACTGGAAGAGGGAAATGGAAACAGGAAGCTGAAGGTTACGTCACAGAGCTTGTGAGAGAGGACACAGTTGTTGTGCTGTGAACCACATTGTAAGTGCCCACCCTCACTTTGCACAAATTTCTCCCTGAAGTTGGAAGTGGACATACTGGGTACTTTACCCTTTGCGGGAGCCCATTCCCTCAGCTTGTTTCACCACACAGCGTAGCATCACCACACAGCACAGCATCACACAGCACAGCATCACCACACAGCACAGCATCACATAGCATATCATCACCACAGCACAGCATCACCACACAGCACAGCATCACACAGCATATCATCACCACACAGCACAGTATCACCACACAGCACAACATCACACAGCACAGCATCACATAGCACAGCATATCATCACCACACAGCACAGCATCACCACACAGCACTGCATCACAGCACAACATCACCACACAGCATAGCATCACACAGCACAGCATCACCACACAGCACAGCATCACCACACAGCACAGCATCACCACACAGCATAGCATCACCACACAGCACAGCATCACCACACAGCACAGCACAGCATCACCACACAGCACAGCATCACCACACAGCATTGTATCACCACACAGCACAGCATCACCACACAGCATATCATCACCACACAGCACAGCATCACCACACAGCACAGCACAGCATCACCACACGCCATAGCATCACCACACAGCATTGTATCACCACACAGCACAGCACAGCATCACCATACAGCACAGCACAGC
>NC_134876.1:73774217-73776717 GCF_041734735.1 Babylonia areolata | reverse complement strand
TGGTCTCGCAGCTTGGGGTCGACGGCCTCTTTCATCCTTTCCAGTAGAACCCTGTTGAGAACCTTGCCTGGCGTTGGCAGGAGCATGATCCCTCGGTAGTTGCTGCAGTTCCTGAGGTCTCCTTTCTTCGGCAGCTTGATGATGATTCCTTCTTTCCACTGGGCTGGTACCTCCTCCTTCTCCCAGATCTTGCTGAAGAGGCTGTATAGCATGTTGACAGCTGTTTCCATGTCTGCTTCGATGGCTTCTGCTGGTATCTCGTCCGGCCCTGCAGCCTTCCCATTTCTCAGAGTCATGATGGCCTTCTTGATCTCTACCTTTGAGGGTTTGTCGCAGCTGATGGGCAGTTCTGTCTCTGCGGGTGGAATGTCTGGTGGTGCGTCAGGGGCGGGGCGGGGCGGTTCAGCAGCTCCCTGAAGTGTTCTGCCCATCGTTTCAGCCGTTGTTGTCAGTGGGTTCCCGTTCTTATTCTTCACTGGCTTGTCTGTCTGCTGGAACTTGCCCGTCAGCTTCTTGGTCACCAGGTACAGGTCCTTCAGGTTCCCCTGTCCGGCTGCTGCCTCTGCTTGACTGGCCAGGTCGTCGATGTATTCCCTCTTGTCCTTCTTGATACTCCTCTTTACATCTCTGTCCCCTGCTGTGTACTCTTCCTGTGCCTTTGCCTTAGTTGCTCTTGTTCTGCTCGTGTTCAGCAAAGTTTTCTTCTCTTTCCTTGTTTCCAGCTTGTGGATGGTGTTGGCAGAGATCCATTCCTTGTGCTGAGTTTTCTTCTTGCCAAGGACCTCTTCACATGGTGTCGTGCCAGAGCTTCTTGCTGTGTTCCCACTGTGTCTCGATGTCCATCTCACCATCTTCTATCAGCTCTTGTAGTGGCTGGAACCTGTTGGAAAGGCTGATCTGGAATGCTGCTTGTGTGTCCTTGTTTCTGAGCAGTCCAACATTGTACCTTGTCCGTGTGTTGTTGGCGTTGGTGAATCTCTTGAGGCGAAGTCTCACTGTCGTCGTAAGAAGGTGGTGGTCTGATGACACATCGGCTCCTCTCATCACTCGTACATCCTGCCATGATCTCCTGAACTTGCGGCTAATGCAGATGTGGTCGATCTGGTTCTCCGTGACGTGGTTCTGGGATCTCCATGTGGCCTTGTGGATGCGCTCGTGTGGGAAGATACTTCCTCCTATCGCCAGCTGGCACAGGTCTGCAAAGCGCTCACCATTCTCATTCATCTGTCCCAGTCCGTGTGTCCCCATGGTGTCCTCGTAGCCGGTGCTGTCCCTTCCGATCTTGGCGTTGAAATCTCCCATCAGTAGGGTTATGTCTTTGGCTCCTCTTCTGTCTATCACTGTCTGTAGTTGTTGGTAGAAGTCATCTTTCTTCTCTTCTTCCGCATCATTGGTGGGAGCATAACACTGGATGATGTTCAGCCTGATGTCATTCTTCTTGGTGGTAAACTTGGCTGTGATGATGCGGGAGTTGACGGGTTCCCAGCCGATGAGTGCTCCCTGTGCCTCCGGTGCCAGCATCAGGGCCACACCTTCAGTGTGGGGGGCTCCATCCTCTGTGTGTCCTGAATGCAGCAGTTGCTCTCCAGATGAAAGTCTCCTGTCCTGACTGTAGCCACCTTGTCTCACTCAATCCTGGCACTCCGATCTTGTAGTTTTTCATCTCTCTCGCTACTTGGGTGGTTCTTCCTGCTTCATACATTGTCCTGATGTTCCATGTGGCTACTCGCGTTGTTGTCCTGGGTGTCAAAAGGGGAGTCAGCCTTGCAGCTTCCTTTCGGCTTTCACTGCACTGCGTCATAAGTCTCCGGGACGGAGACCCTTCCTTGCCCAGGTGAATGTTTTGGTTCTTTGTCGTCGATGCTTCTGTAAGTGGTCTTTTTTTACAGGCAGGGTAGTTAGCCCTACGCAAACCCCTTTATCCTCCGGGCGAGGTGGTCCTGCCTTAGTCGCCTCTTACGACATGCATGGCAGGGTAGTGGGTCTATTCTATCAGTGCCCAACCCACAGGGCAGGTACGCTGGTGTGTGAGGGAGATAAATGGATGGATGGATGGGTAGATGGGTGGATGGATGGATGGATGGGTGGATGGTTAGATGGGTGGATGGATAGATGGATGGTTGGATGGAACGTTTGGTGGTTAGTAAGTGAGAGATAGTGGAGTAGAGACACACAGAGAAAGACAGAGACAGTGGCAGACAGGCAGACAGACAGATACACACACAGACACACACAGGCACACATACAGATACATAGATTCACACACACACACACACACACACACACACACACACACACATCTTGACACATACAAAGACAGACACACACAGAGACACAGACAGACAGACAGACAGACAGACACACACACACACACACACACACGTTGACACATGCAAAGACATACACAGGCACACAGACACACAGACACAGACACACACACACACACAAGAGAAAGAGAGAGGGAGAGACAGACAGACAGACAGACAGAGTGTTTTAATCA
>NC_134876.1:73756717-73764217 GCF_041734735.1 Babylonia areolata | reverse complement strand
TATAGAGATATATATGATAGACATCAAAGTAAAGATAGTATCATCGTCAGCGATTTCAATCAACACTGTCCTCACCACTATAACCACTACCACCACATACGACACTGGCATCACGATTCCCATGAGGATAAAACAGCAGGAAACAAAAGAGGAAAAAAACAACAACAACAGACCCCCAGAAATGCTAAACTGCTCTGATCATCTGTACCAAAATAGCCGCTTGTGATCTGGCTGGGTCTCGTTGACTTGTTGTCATGTTCCAAGCATCATATCACCCAGTCCTTTTTTTCTTCTTCTTTCTTTCTTTCACACACACACCACACACACACACACGACAATCGTTATGATACTGTTGTCAACAAGCATACAACATGCACTTTTTACGGATTAATCTTCAGGGTTGAATTGACCTTCCGGGTTCTCTTCATCTGCCCCCCCGCCCCCCACCGTCAATCCCTCCCACCACCACCACTACCACTATCTCATCGTGTAATCGTTATGCTGTTACGTTTGTTGCTTTGTCGTCAGGTCGCCGTGTTCATCTGCCGGGCCAGCGTGAACTGTCGTTCTGTGAGTATCATTTTCCCTCCCATCGTCACTTCTCTCTCTGTCTCTGTCTCTCTCTTCCACATGATTTAGTTATAAGGAATGGTATATTGCCTGGTGATAAATTTGGAGAATTTACTTATATAGCTCATAATGGAGCAAGTATTATCGATTACTTTATCATGTCTAGAAGTATCATGGACCATGCCCTCAGTATTCATGTTTCTTCCAGGACATAATCCAAACATATACCTGGAGCGTTGAAAATCAAATTAACAAACGTTAACCAATGCGAGGCCAAAAAGGCAAACAGTACAAAAGTATGTTTGGACCATTGACAAAGCAAGCAAATTTTCATCTGAGTTTTACTCAGAAGAAGTTTCAGAACGGATGAGAAGTGCATTTAATCGAATTGAAATTCATATTAATGATGCTTCAGTTAAGTTTAATGAAGCCATGCACAAAGCTTAAACAGGTCATCATAGGTGAAAGAAATAATAATTTGTGGTTTGGTGGAGGGTGTTTTGCAAAACGACGTGATTTGCGATACACCCTAAGGAAATGCAGAACATCAAATCAGACAGTAGAACAGGCAGATGAGAAAAGAGTAGCATACACAGAACAAAGAAAAGAATATAAGAAATTTCTGAAGGAGAAATATAACAAGCACAAAGAGCATGCTCTTCATATACTTTTATCTAGTTCCAAAGATCTTAACACTTTATGGAGAACTGTCAGATCAAGAGTACATACAAAGTATGATAACCCCTGATAGATGGTATGATCACTTCGAAACTCAATTTTCTTCAGATAGAAACGATCAGGCTACTTTGGACGAAAACGATCCTAATCCACAAATCTCAATGACACATGAAATTCTTTACTGTTACATTACAGAAGACGAAGTAAGAAATGCCCTAAAAGCTTTAAAGAATAATATGGCACCTGGACCCGACGGTTTGATAAATGAATTCAATAAGTATTTTAATCTCCTTGTGACATTTCTTACAGAATACTTTAACATACCTTTTCAGACAGAAACTTTTCTAGACGAGTGGACAGAATCTGTAATCCAAACAGTCCACAAGAAAGGTGATATTAATTGCCCTGACAACTATAGAGGAATTTCCCTGTTAAATGTGTGCAACAAAATATACAGCTACATATTGAATAAACGTCTCACTACATGGGCTGAAGACAATACAATTGTAAATGAAGCTCAAGCAGGGTTTCGCAAAAGTTATAGCACTACTGATCACACGTTTACTCTGCTAGGTCTGGTACAAAAGCAACTCCTTAACCACTGTAAACATTATGTTGCGGTTTGTTTTTTTTAAAGCCATCGATTTAGCAGATAGAAACCACCTTTGGAGGCTCCTCAAACAAAATGGTGTAACAGGGAGAATGTATAAAGCAATAAAAAGTATGTACAATGTTGTTAAAGCAAGAGTAATAGTTGGCAATGACCTAACTATTTTTTCTGTCCTCTTGTTATGAAACAAGGGGAAATATGTTGTCCAATTTTATTCTCCTTTTTGATAAATGAGCTAGCTAACGACATTCAAACTTTTGGTAGACATGGCATCAGATTGTCTCTTGAGGACATTTAGGAAATCCTTATATCATTATTTGCTGATGATGTTATCCTCTTATCATACACCGTAACCGGCCTTCAGCGACAGCTGAATATCTTGAGGGACACTGCTAAAAACCTTGGTCTCTATGTAAATTTTGACAAATCTAAGATAGTTATATTCAGAAATGGTGGTTATGTTTCATCAAATTAGAAATGGTTTTATAATGGCAAAAAGTTAACTGCTATAAATATCTTGGTATCAAATTTTCGACAGGTCTTACTTTCTCATATGCATTAGAAGACAGGGCTGTTAGAGCTATAAAAAAAGGGGGGAGGGGGGGTTCTTTCCATTTTAAAATTGCTGTAGACAATTGGTGGCCTATCTCCACCAGTGTTCTTCAAGTTATTTGATAGCCAAATACAGCCTATGCTCACACATGCTTCTGAGGTCTGGGGCCATGTGGCTGATCAAAGTATTATTATTCAAAAAGTCCATTTTTGTTTTAGGGATATTACTAAATGTAAGCATTAGAACTCCAAATGCTCTGATTTATGCAGAGACAGGAAGGTATCCACTCTATATAACAACATACACTAAATGTATAAAATTTTGACTTAAGTTAGTGACTATGCCAACACACCGTCTACCATTCAACACATAAAAATGCTTTACAACTTACAATGTAACAACAAAACAACTGGGTTTCTTATGTGTGTTTCACATTATACCCTTATGGATTTGGACATGTATGGGAAAACCAAAGGGTGGGCTTAAGCAAGGAATTTTTGTCTCTATACAAACAAAGGTTAAAAGATTGTTTTATTCAGGATTGATATAGTGCACTGCTTTGTATGTGTGTGCCTGTACTTTTGTTTATATGTACACTGATATGATATCCAATGTATTGTTCACTTAAGTTTGGCATTTGTTTTTATGCACATTATTTTTACATTTCCTCGCCCCTGTGACATGGGCATATGGCCTAGTGCATTAAATCATCTGAGTTCTGAGTTCGACCACTTCCCCACTCTTACACCCGCACACACACACATAACACACGTGCTCGTACGCACACATTCATTCTCTCACATACATGCGCACACACTGGCATAATCACACACACACACACACACACACACACACACACACACACACACACACACACACACACACATACACATGCACACACGCTCATACGCGTACACGCATACACCCACCCACCTCCCAACCCCCCACACACACTCATACACTCATACACACACTCTCACAGACACAGCCAAAGACAAGCCTAGTGCATTAAATCATCTGAGTTCTGAGTTCGACCACTTCCCCACTCTCACACCCGCACACACACACATAACACACGGGCTAGTACGCACACATTCATTCTCTCACATACATGCGCACACACTGGCATAATCACACACACACACACACACACACATATACACACACACACACACATACACATATGCACACACGCTCATACGCGTACACGCACACACCCACCCACCCACACACACTCATACACACACTCTCACAGACACAGACACAGCCAAAGACAGACAGACAGACAGACAGACAGACAGACAGACAGACAGACACACACACACACACACACACACACACACACACACACACACCGTCTCTTGACTCCAGCACAGAAAACCTCACACTGACTCTGTCATCGCTTGCATCAGGCGCTTCTGGAACATCGTTATCCGACCCACACCCACTCCCACATCCACCGCCACGGCCACGCCCACACCTACACCCACACCCACCGCAACAGCCCCCCCCCCCCCACACACACACACATATCCACACCCACTGCTGCAGCCACACCCCTCACCCACCCACCCACACACCCACAACCATCACAAACCTGCCCATCCTATCACCATCCAGAACCGTCACGACAATCATCATCTGCACCTCTGTCTCCTGCCATCGTCTTCGAAAGGATTTGAAACACACGCACACACACATACACTCACTCACAGACACACACACACACACACACGCACTCACAGACACACGCACTCACAAACACACAGACAGACAGACGGACACATACACATACATTCACAGACACATAAACATACAGACACTCAGACACACAGACACAGACACACAGACACAGGCACACACACACACAGACACAGGCACACACACACACACACACACACACACACACACGCACACACAATAGATAAAAAAAAAAGAAAAAAAAAGATTAAAGGTCGCACAGCCTTTTACGGGCATCGGGGCAGTGATTTCACATCCACTTTGTCTGGAGCTCGGGATAGGAAGGCGGGGCCCAATCCTCTCCTTCCGCCGTTATAACCTTCCCCGACCGAAGTCAGGAAGGTACCTATTCACAGCTGGGTGGAGTGAGGGAAACCGGAGTCAGCTGACTCCCCCCAGGACACAGCACCATGCGGAAAAGGGGCCTCAAACCCTCATTACTGATCTTCGGGGAGGATATATATATATGTGTGTGCATGAAAATAACCCAGAGATTCACAGAGATTTGACTACAGTTCATCACGATTTAAACTATTGATGAAAGAGATAAGAGTTATATTAGTGGCATGATTCACATAGAAGCCTTCAATCTAGGCCCCTCCACAGCCCCCCTCCCCCGCCACCACCCCCCCCACTCCCCCCTCCCAAAAAAAAAGATAGAAAGATAGATGGGCTCCCGGAATGTCTGTCTGCCTTTTGAATCAGGAAGTCTGCTGTATGCATGCGAAAAAGAATACGGATGGAATGGGGTTTTTTGTTTGTTTTTTTGTTTTTGCTTTTGTTGTTTTTCGAGAAAGACAGAAAAAAATAATGCAAACGATGTACTTGTTTTCTTTCGGGTAAGTTTAAAAAGTGAGATTTATCCAAGTAAGTTACTGTGAACCGTATTATCCACCCGGGTTTAATTGTTTCAAAGACTATAAATCAGTCTGTATTCTTCCAGTTCCTTTGTGTTCGTGGATCGCAGCTCCCATGCGCGTTACAGTGGAAGCATATTATTCGTCTTTATGGGAAGGTTTTCATTATCATTTTTTTTCATTAAAAAGAAAAAAATCAAAATGGCTATTTTGTTCCACCGATTAGGCAGGCGTGCATATCCCATTTCAGTACATCGGCCATTTAAATCCCTTCTGAGATTTGACGGAGGACTCCCTTTTATTCGGAGAATTGTCATGAAAACGTCACACTGCCAGCGTTTCTGCGACATGAGTGGCCAGCCGTGAAGCATCATCCAGCCCCCACCCTCACCTCCATTCCCCTGCCCCCATAGAGGAAGAGTGGAGGAAGATGCTTGACAGGCTAACTGCAACCTGATCAGGGTTAAGATCGGTTCTTTTTTTTTATGTCAGTGTTATTGTTTTTTATGGCTCAAGTTTGCAGAAAATTCTTTGACGTTTTGATTTTTTTTGTTTTGCTTTGTGTAGGTTTTTCATGCGCATTCTTATGCAAGAGTTTTCAGTTTCCACCTCCCCCCCCCCCTTTTTTTTTAACAGTTTCCTTGTTACGTGCTTTCTGGCATTTCTGTCAGCAGGATAGCCCCCTCCTCACTTCACACACACACACACGCACACACACACACACACACACACGCACACACATGTACACACTTTCTCTCTCTCTCTCTCTCTCTCTCTCTCTCTCTTCTCTCTCTCACACACACACACACACACACACACACATTTAATGTCTTCCGACGGTTTGGAGAAAGAAGGAAATACACAATGACACACGGATACACACAGACATCGACAGACAGACAGACAGACACACACACACACATAACCGCGCGCGCGCGCGTGTTGACGTGTTATCCCCGGAAGAGGTGTTGGGGCTGGGGTGGAGGGGGGGGGGGGGGCAGGGGGGGAGGTGCAGTCCGAATCTCACACAAAAAGAAATACAATGCAACACAATGAAATACATACAATACAACACAAGTACGTGCATCTTCAGCTACCCAGGTAATCATAATCATTTATTTGTTTGTTTCATTGACCACAATGTCGTCTATTTATCTAAAAAGGTTTGTAAGTGTATTCGTATATGTGCCTGTGTATAAGTAGAGACGGGTGGCTGAGGTAGTGAGAAGGGGAAGGGCAACAGGTACGAAACGGAAAGACAGACAGACGGACAGACAAACGGACAGACTGAAAGACATCCAGAAAGGGGGCAGGAAAGAAGATGTTTGCCATCGGTAGCAGTCATCGCAACGTCTCAGATATATGAGGTGGATGGCTCCTTGCACTAATTGTCAATTTCCCAGGTAATTGTATCATTGTCAGTGCAAGTAGTGAGACAAACTTCACAACAATTGCCCTTTGTCTATTTGTCTTTCTGTCTGTCTGTCTGTCTCTTCTCTCTCCCCCCCCCCCCCCCCCTACACACACACCGCTACTTATACCTACATTTTCGTCCACCAGCCCCCATCTAAATATCAATCACAATAACAGTCATGTAAATCAATGTCTGCCATTTTTCCTTCTTTATTCTGTCTTCTTCTTTTCCTTCTTCTTTGAGAGAGGGATTTAAGATTCAAGATGGTTTAATTGTTTAGGCTTTGGCCCTTTACAAGTGGAGTAAACAATGCGTATAAAGAAAGAATCAAAAACTAAAATCCTGCTTCCATATGTCTAGAACTTTGTGCACAAAGTTAGCAACATTCATCACGTTGTTTTTTTTTCTGCAGTCATCAGTAACGCAAAGTTAAACATAGATGGATGCCTGTGATATTTAACAGGAATTGATTCGTTCCTGGGTTCAGTGTTTTTTGGACATTTAAAGCAAAAAAATGCATCTCTGTTTCGGGGACATTTTAACATAAAGGACGAGAAGAATCTTTTGCATTTGTACGGCATCTAAATTGCAAGAAATTGCAATTCAAAGATGACATTTCAATTCCAAATCTAAATCTAGCCAAAGTTCTTACAGAAATATCGTTTACGCAACGTAGGCACACAACAGGCGACAATGATATCTTATATGTTGCATATAGATTCTAAAAATCATGTAAACAAAAAGCGGAGGACCAATCCTGTTTGAAGCAGTCTAGAAGCCTTTGTTTAAGTTCAGATAAAAGCACTGCTACATCCACCACACCTTGGGTTTCCCAAACTATCCCCAAACCAACTTTGTACAAAATATTTCGAACATCACAAGCCCATATTATATAGTTCTGTTCTTGAAGTGATCAGAGTGTGTTATATGCTTTGCGGGGATATCTGCTTTCATCTATGCCCAGAATCCAAACCCAGAATCTAACGCATCTAATGTTAGTATCCAGAGATGATGTTTACCTGCCTTTCCATATATAACATGTCTTGGTGACTTAGCACTTACGCTCAAAAATCTTTTC
>NC_134876.1:73686717-73751717 GCF_041734735.1 Babylonia areolata | reverse complement strand
TGCAAGACAGACAGGATCTACATGTAGGGTTTGTTCTACTGGTGTTCAAAACAACGTAACTTTCAGTTTTAATTTTTGGTTGTGAAATTGAGGGGCATGAAAATCGGACTAATATCGAAAACATACTCATAGGCACACACACACACACACACACACACACACATCACCTGGTTCAACTAAGGTGATCTGGGCCGGTTGTTGCGGGTGGAGCTCACTGTGGGACACATTCAGGCTAGGTACGGCACACGCTGTTGGGCAGAAGGCTCAATAACTACAGACAGATTGCGCGTATGCACGCGTGCTCGTACGCGCACAAACACACACACATATTCATATGAAACGCGTTCTCACACTCGCACGTATGTTCACACGTTCACACACACACAAAGAGGGGCGCGCGCACGCACACACACATGCACGGACGCGCGCACACAAACGACCGTTACCTTGAGTCAGCAATGAAAGCAGCAATAATTACGATTATCATTATTATTCGTTATTAGTCGAATGACAAAAACAAAAAAACAAAAAACAAAAAAAAAAAAAAAAAAAGAAGAAGAAAAAAGCGTGTGCCAGTGGAATTAAAGGGAAAACAGGTATAAAAGTTCATGTCTAAATAGGTGATACTAATATTCCTTCCGCCGGTGGTATTTCCTTTTCAAATGTCAAAGGGCACACCAGCTCAACAGAAATGAGCATGTCTTTACCGCCTGGATATGCTTAAAAGAAAGGCCGAAAGTAACTAAGAATAAGAAAAAACAACAGTTAAAGCAAACAACATATTTCTGCAGAGTGCAGTACGCACTGTGCACATGTGTCCACTCACACGTTTCGAATATGAATATATGCGTCTGAATGAGTGTGGCACATAGCTCACCATATTCAAACAAGATTCAAAACCCCTGCCTTTTTCAACACACACACACACACACACACACACAGAGACTGACTGTCTGACGCAATGGATGAATGACAGAGAGAGGATAGGACAAAAGCAATCTTTTTTTTGTTTGTTTGTTTTGCATCCAACCCTCGCCCTACAGAAAAACAAAACAAAACGAAAGAAAACAGTTAGTGAAGAGTGCACAAATAGAAAATGAAATACAAATCTAAACATATACATATATCATCACATTTAGTGAAGAGCGCACAAATAGAAAATGAAATACAAATCTAAACATATACATATATCATCACAGTTAGTGAAGAGTGGACAAATAGACAATGAAATACAAATCTAAACATATATCATCACAGTTAGTGAAGAGTGGACAAATAGACAATGAAATACAAATCTAAACATATATCGTCACATTTAGTGAAGAGTGCACAAATAGACAATGAAATACAAATCTAAACATATACATATATCATCACATTTAGTGAAGAGTGCACAAATAGACAATGAAATACAAATCTAAACATATACATATATCATCACATTTAGTGAAGAGTGCACAAATAGACAATGAAATACAAATATGAACATATATCATCACAGTTAGTGAAGAGTGGACAAATAGACAATGAAATACAAATATAGACATATATCATCACAGTTAGTGAAGAGTGCACAAATAGAAAATGAAATACAAATATAAACATATATCATCACATTTAGTGAAGAGTGCACAAATAGAAAATGAAATACAAATCTAAACATATACATATATCATCACATTTAGTGAAGAGTGCACAAATAGAAAATGAAATAAAAATCTAAACATATATCATCACATTTAGTGAAGAGTGCACAAATAGAAAATGAAATACAAATCTAAACATATATCATCACAGTTAGTGAAGAGTGGACAAATAGACAATGAAATACAAATATGAACATATATCATCACAGTTAGTGAAGAGTGGACAAATAGACAATGAAATACAAATATAAACATACATCATCACAGCCCCTACTTCTGATTCTTGACCATCCCCTTCTCTGTTCCACTCTCCACTACTATCCCGAGAAAAACCAAACCCAAACTTTACATAAGATATATGAAGAGAAAAGAAAGAAAAAATACTGTTTTACAAAACCGTTTTTCAACTGGACAGACCATTATGACCCAGACAGCGTTTCATGTGGAGTTTTCTTTTTGCTTTGGAATTAATCAAAATGTATTAAAGCTGAGTGTAGTCTATCAACCAATGTATCTATGCATCCTGTCAAGATTATAACTTGTTTCAGCGAGCACCAGAGTTCACTTACTCAGTTGACAACGATGGCTGAAATTCGGTTCAGTCTGAGAACTCTTCTGTGTGAAGGTCTTTCGACCTGTCCATTTCTCTAATTCCAATTCTTATTTTAAAGCAAACAAATATGAAGAAAAAACATGACGACACCAATCATATCGATTTACATAATGTCAGACATAATTTAGCGTTATTTAGAATATTTCTTATCCGAGTTTTGTCAACTTTAAAAGGATGCAAAGTATTTCTGTTGTTGGTGTTTTTCTTTTCAACCCTGAGATCAAACAAAGCATTTCTTTTCTTTTCTCAGGGGGGATGCTCATTTTCGGAACACCAGTAAGTTTGCTCGGACATTCATTGCATTTTTTTTCATTTTTTACTGCTTTCTACGTCAGTAATATCAGAAGTTGTCAGATGCTAAAATCCTTTGACAGACTATCAGCAGGAAAATGACCAACTATTATCACTGAAACGTTTCTGTTTGAGAGAGGTTCTGATTACTCCAATAGAAGTTGCGTTCAGATGAATATACTTTGAACAGAGAAAACTAACATATTGATAGACATATATGGTATGTGACCAGATATAATCATTGAAGCGTTTCTGGTAACAAGTGATTCTGAATACATCTATACGAATTCAGTAATTAGCAATCAATGAAAATATAATAAAACTAACCCTTTTGGGTGAATCAAATCTTACCAAATAAATGATCGGAGGTTGGAACCATGAGTCCATAGCTTAACATAAAGTCATGTCTTCTTCTTCAAGATACCATTCTTCATTATTATTATCGTTAATTCTAATTGCTCGAACAGTGTATTTTGTTTTTGGATTAGCGTTCCAACAATTTTTTTTTTCCTTTTTGACTCACTTGTGTAAACAAAGTGAGTCTATGTTTTAACCCGGTGTTCGGTTGTCTGTGTGTGTGTGTGTGTGTGTGTGTGTGTGTGTGTGTGTGTGTGTGTGTGTGTGTGTGTCCGTGTGTCTGTGTGTCCGTGATAAACTTTAACATTGACATTTTCTCTGCAAATACTTTGTCAGTTGACACCAAATTAGGCATAAAAATAGGAAAAATTCAGTTCTTTCCAGTCATCTTGTTTAAAACAATATTGCACCTCTGGGATGGGCACAAAAAAGTAAAAAAGAAGCCTAATTATATGCAAACTGCATTTACTGTTATATTTATATTTTTTGTATTCTCTAAACTTGGCACTTTGATCTCATATTCTGACACAACAACAAGAGCAGTCATTATTATCATTTTAGTTCAAACGGGAACTTCTTTTGCTAAGCATGGAATTTTAATTTATTTTGCAAACGTTTTGGTGCAGATAGTAAAAAAGGGAAATTACTCTGTAATTAATGCGAGGGGACTTAATTTATCACAAGTGAGTCTTGAAGGCCTTGCCTCTCTTGTCTTTTGTTTGTTTTTGTTCATAAATCACTCAGCGCTCTGTGTGGCTGTAGGTTGAAAAGAAGAAAGCTGAATTCCATGGGTTGAATGTAGAGCGCTCTGTGTGGCTGTAGGTTGAAAAGAAGAAAGCTGAATTCCATGGGTTGAATGTAGAGCGTTCTGTGTGGCTGTAGGTTGAAAAGAAGAAAGCTGAATTCCATGGGTTGAATGTAGAGCGCTCTGTGTGGCTGTAGGTTGAAAAGAAGAAAGCTGAATTCCATGGGTTGAATGTAGAGCGCTCTGTGTGGCTGTAGGTTGAAAAGAAGAAAGCTGAATTCCGTGGGTTGAATGTAGACGTTTGTCGTACAAGAAAAGTACCCAGTGAGTACACGATAGTACATTTGGCATTTTCATTGAGCAAAACTGAACTGCTTTCATTGAACAAAACTGGAATGTTTTCTTGAGCAAAACTGGACTGTTTTCATTGAGAAAAACGACTAAAAACTGGACTGTTTTCTCTGAGCAAAACTGGACTGTTTTCTTTTAGCAAAACTGGACTGTATTCTTTCCAAACGTGAAAAGGTGAATATTGACTGAGCGATTCTTGTTACCGATCCGTGCAGGTGCTTCAATACACGCACACACACAAACACACACGCACAAACACACACACACACACGCACGCACGCACGCTTATATATGTGAAAGTGTTTCATCCGGGAGAAGAGAAGTCTCTTATCTCAAAGAACACGGAAAGACAAAGAAGGTATCGTGCCTCGTGAAAAGCAAGCAGCTGCGGAGAAAAATGGAGAGAAAAGAAACAAAAGAAACAAAACTGTGAAAGAGGAAATAATCAGATGGATAAGCTATTTATATGGACAAATGAATAAAGGGAAGAACATGTGATGAAAGTGATAGGAGCAAAAAGACAGAAGATAGAGGGAGAGAGAGAGAGAAAAAAAAAAGAAAATATGTAAGAGTACAGCATCTGAAAATTCATTACCACCTACGTGGTTTCTCTCTATCTCAAGTACACACACACACACACACACACACACACACACACACACACACACACACACACACACACACACACACCACGCGTGTGCGCGCGCATACTCACATTCCGAAAAAGAATAAACCGTTGAAGTTTTGATAGTGAAAGAAAAAAAATCAGTTTAGAAGATCTTTTTAAATATTGCAAATGACACAAGACGATGAGAAGCAGCAGACAGGTCATGTGTGTTGGTTTGGGTTTAGCGTACACATCATACAGATGTATAATAAGATAAAAGGAAATGAAAAAAAAGAAAGAAAAAAAAGAAGGAAAACAGGGGCGGTACAAAAGTTTTTTGACATTTTGTCGCGGTCGTGGTTATTATGAAGAAACAGGGAAGCAAAGTTGTAAGTTTTTTTTTCTTCCTCCTTATGTAAGTCTTATAGAATAGAAGTATAGAATAGAATATGTCTTTATTACCAAGTGTACCGGGGTCACAAGGAATATTGGCGTGGGGGGTGGGGGTGGGGGGATAGCACATAACAAGATACGAACATAAATCGAAAATCATACACAAACACAGATACAGTAGAAATAAGATACATACAAGTGCATATCAGTATAAAAACTATTGCATACTCACGCATGCACGCACTGCACACACATACACACACACACACACACACACACACACGCACACATGCACGCACGCACACACACACACACACACACACACACACACGTTTGAACAGAAGCTGCATATTACATGTGGATGGGGCTGATGACTAGATATTCAGGTAGATGGTTGTTGGTTGCACAATTCTGTTTATCACACTGGATTTATTCGAGAGACAGGGCATTGACTGCTTTGGGGAAAAATCTATTGGCGAAGCGATTGGTTTTCGTCCTTATACTTCTGTACCGTCGACCAGAGG
The DNA here is from genome assembly GCF_041734735.1 of Babylonia areolata. Taxonomy (NCBI): domain Eukaryota; kingdom Metazoa; phylum Mollusca; class Gastropoda; order Neogastropoda; family Buccinidae; genus Babylonia; species Babylonia areolata. Next base: position 73,746,190 of record NC_134876.1, on the reverse strand, counting down.
GGAGCATCTCGAAATTCCAAAAGCTGGATGTGATTCGGGGGATTCATATTGTATTGTTTGATATCACGTGTTGACCACGTAGTTTGTTAGACAATTGACGTACTCAGTTGTCATAATATTCCATGGTTTGATGTTGTTAAACGTACAAGATACAGAACAAAAGAGAAAAGAGGGCGAAAGGAGTTGGTGATGGTGAGGAGGACGAGGGGATGGAGGGGGGGGGAACCAATAGAAAGCAGTTTTTTTTTTATTTTTTTATAAATGATTGAGCTGATGAAACTTTGCACCGTTCATTTTACTTGTTTAGTTTAAAATCTGCCTCGTTGACATAAACACGTGCGTATTTAGTTGGTTTTGTTGTCCGCAAAACAGAGAGAGAGAGAGAGAGAGAGAGAGAGAGAGAGAGGAGCAGAGAGAGAGAGAGAGAGAGATTGGCTAAAGTCTTTGTCGGAATTAGTGTGTGTGTGTGTGTGTGTGTGTGTGTGTGTGTGTGTGTGTGTGTGTGTGTGTGTGTGTGTGTGTGTGTGTGTGTTTGAACGTATTTTAATGACAATAATGTACTTTGACCTATAGTATTCTTCATCCTAAAACGATGGCTCCGTGTGTGTGCTTTATGCTTCTTGCCCGGACCCTATCTTGCCCTTGTTTTACTGGCTGTGTTTCGCACAATTGAATTAAGAGCACGGACATACCATTCTAAATTCTTCATTCATAAAATCAGTGAATGACAGCGTACAGTTCGTCTCGGCATACAAACCTGACTCCCACTACAAGAAACATGTCAGTAATCGACAATAATCGTACTGCGGTTTTGTCACACTCGTGACTTCACTCGAGGTTCTGGTTCTACAATTCATAATATCTATGTATGAACGTTATGAGTGATGAAATACTGTTCACGCATATTTTGTGTAAAAATGGCGACGAGAACATGAAGTGAACGGGAGATAAACACAGATCCTCCACTGACAACAATAGACAAAAATGTGTGGAGGAAGGAAAGAACAAGAAGGGAGAGAAGGGAGAGAGAGGAAAGAAAGAAAGGGACGAAGAGGGTGGGAGGTAGGGAGTGATGAGACAAACGGAAGCTGATAACAAGCGAAGTAAAAAAAAAAAAAAAATCAAAAAAAAAAATCATTGCTCTTTCATCGGGAGAGGGGGAAAGAGGGTAAGGAAGGGAGGAAACTTCTCAAACCCCGTCAAGGAAAGGGCCACAAGTCTGCGAAGTGTGATGCGGTATATTTTGTCACCTCTACACTTTTTGTCGCCGGTTTTGCTCAGACCCAAGCCAACCGCACAAGATTTTAATAATGATGAAGACATGAACATGATTACTAAGACTGAAAACCATTAGGGCTAAAACCATTAGATAACCGCCAAAGCAAAACCTTGTGAGACGGCCGAAACTCTTAAAAAGAAAAAAAAATCTCCTGAAGTTACAATTGGACACAGTTACTGTTACTGAAAGTACTTATCAAAGGGAAATAACTCTTATTGATTTTTTTGCATGCGCATGGGTTTCTGGGACGTAAATGGTTACCATTCAAGCAGTGGGATTCTGACGCCTTGGTCGTGTGTTATTTGAGTTCGCCCGACACTGAATTAGAAGCCATCGACATAAGATGAAGTCAGAAGTAAAGTATTTTAGTTAGAGGATTGGTAAAAGACGCTACTACTTTGCAAGTAAGTGAAAATGCCGAAATTATTAATAAATTACCAAAACAATACGTTGTCATACGAGCGAAACTCAACTTAAAAAAAAAAATCTCTGGAAATGAAAATTGGACACAATGACTATTATACCGCAATGACTAAACCTGAAAAATGCCTTTGTCGTGGGTCATTCTGCCGCACATGTACATACATAGAACATCACACACACACACACACACACACACACACACACACACACACACACACACACACACACACGGCATACACACACGCACGAACGCGCGCGCGTCGGCGAAAAAATAGAAATAAAGACGTACACAAAGAAAAAGAGAGAGAGAGAGAGAAAAAGGAAGAAATGCAAGGGAAAAAACAAGAAACAAAATAAAACAAAACAAACAACCCTGAAAACAAATGGAGCGGTAGAAAAGAGGACGTTTACAGCGCTAACTTTTTCGGAAGAACTGGCAGACATAATTATCTCGGCACATTTGGCCGCAGGGTGACGACATTTGCAGACGTAACAATTTACGTCATGACAGCTGTGTCCGCACAAATGCCATTATTTCCTTGTAAACCCTTTTCCTCCCAGTTACCTCGGGGTGGGGATAAGCGCAACACAGTTCTTGGGGAATGCACTGGGTTTGAAATACATGCATTTCCACGATGCAAATGCAAGTGAACTCTCCCACTGCTCTGTGTGTGTGTGTGTGTGTGTGTGTGTGTGTGTGTGTGTGTCTGTGTCTGTGTGTGCATTTGCTTGTGTTCCTCTCTCTCTCTCTTCTCTCACTGTGTATGTGTGGAAGAGTGTTCACGGTTTTATTCTCTCGCAGTATTAGTGCTTGCGTCAGTTGCGTGTGTGCGATGCACCTATACCTCTTCTGTGTGTGTGTGTGTGTGTGTGTGTGTGTGTGTGTGTGTGTGTGTGTGTGTGTGTGTTGTGTGTGTGTGTGTGTGTGTGTGTGTGTGTGTGTGTGTGTGTGTGTGCGCGCGCGCGCGCGCGTGCTTGCTTGCATTCGTGTATGTGAGTACGTGATCTTGTTAATGTTAATGGGATCACGACACCAATAGTCTAAACCCGGAACAAGCAGACAGGCGGCTCCGGATCTTTATAATTGATGATATTGATAATGTAGTTCTGATGTCACCAGACGAAAATACTCCTTTACTGTAACTGTGCCGTGTCTAAATTGTCTCTCTCATGCCATATTCAGGGGGTGAAATCCTCTGGAGTTGTCCTTAGTAACCCCATATCTCCAAAGTAATTTGGAAATGTTAAACCCGCTTCTGCTCACATTAGTGCGTGCGCACAAAACCCAGTTTCGGAATTCACATTGAACTGATTTAAAAACTCTTTTTTTTAATTGCTCTTTTAACTTGGCCATCAATCAACATGCGCTTCTAAAGCCCGTGCCAGATGACGCGTTGAAACGTCATGTTTTGACTACAACGGCGGAAAAAGTCAAGTATTTCCCAAGTGGCACATAGGTATACCTTCAGTCAGCAGGCTTTCATTCACGGAAACTGATATATCGCCGCTCTTTCTGCGATACCATCAGCGAAAAAATCTTCCCAAGTTCATCTTCATTTTTCTTTTAAACCTTTGAATTAGATTTTCCTTGATATGTTCAGATAAATTAACTCTCTCCATACGAACGGCGAAAGAGACGACGTTAACAGCGTTTCACCCCAATTACCATCATCAAAATATTGCAAGCGGAAGGCTCTTATACTGAAGAGGTGAATGTTGACAAAGAATACCACAATTCTGACGACGGAAGCTAAAGGTTGGGTCATTCAGCCACCCACTGGACATCCGAGGGGTCTGTGTAGAGGAGAAGAGAGGACTGGCCGTACTGAGTGAGTTAATATGTTGATGCTGTGCAACACGTAAGAACGACCGTTCTATATTACGGGGAAACCAAACTTACAATAGATATGGAAGCTGCAACAAATACTCAAACACTCAGGCACCGCTGTTGTACTGACATGTTGAAACACTATATTTATGATAATCAAATGCTCAAAGACATATACGACGACAATCATCAATAATCAATAAAATCATTTAATGGCCTTGGGCAGAACAGATTATATAGATCAGATATACAGAGGGAGAGAGAGAACGAGAGAGAGAGAGAGAGGGGCGGAGGGGGGGGGGGGTAGACAGATATATAGAGATAGAAAGATGGATGACAAATAAACAGGATAGGTCGTAAGTAGGCCAGGTTCGCACAAAGAACCTTGACCTGACATTTTCCAGGGTTTCGTGTTGTAAGCTGCTTGCATACATGTCTGCGATGGGTTCAGTGGACGAGCAGCCTCCAAGGAGGCCAATACGCAAGACGAGATGGTCAACGATCGTATGATACGAGCCAGACAGCAGAGATGCGAGCATCCTAAAGGCTACTTTTACCAGCTATTACTAGCCCGTAGACTGCTGGAAGCCGGTGATCCAGACCTTAGACCCAGCTTTGACCAAGGATCTCTCGCTCACCTGCACGCTTTCTTCTGGTCAGTCGTCTTCTGACACCACAGTATTTCACAACCCAATTTCATCAGCCATTGTGCGACTCTTTGGCTGAGTCTGTGTTGTTTGCCTGCAGATGTCAGCTGCATAAAAAGCTAGTCTATTCTTGGATACATGAAAACCTTACCGCGAAATTCGTGCGGTCTACCGTCTATATTGAAACCACGTTCGAAATGTCAATGTCTCAGCATCAGTAACTCCACCTGTCCATCCACATGATTTTATGCACTTTAAACGTGCTTGAGAGAGAGAGAGAGAGAGAGATTGAAGAGATGAAGATAAAGACTGAAAGGGAGATAGAGAGACAGAGAGATTGAAGAGATGAAGATGAAGACTGATAGGGAGAGAGAGAGAGATTGAAGAGATGAAGATGAAGACTGAAAGGGAGAGAGAGAGAGAGAGAGAGAGAGAGAGAGAGAGAGACTTTGAAGAGATGAAGACTGAAAGGGAGAGTGAGGGGGGGGGGCACAGAAAGAGAGAGAGAGACTTTGAAGAGATGAAGATGAAGACTGAAAGAGAGAGAGAGGGAGAGGGCTGGGGGGAGAGAGAGGGAGACTTTGAAGAGATGAAGACTGAAAGAGAGAGAGAGGGAGACTTTGAAGAGATGAAGACTGAAAGAGAGAATGGGAGAGAGAGAGAGAGAGAGAGAGAGGGAGACTTTGAAGAGATGAAGATGAAGACTGAAAGGGAGAGGGAAAGAGAGAGGGCGGCGGAGGAAGGGATGGAAAGCTTAAAGCTTAAAACAGGAGGTAAGAGATCGTTCCCCACCCCCCTCTCTCCTGAACAACCCATCCCACCCCCACTCATTCCCCCGCCACCACCACCCTTCTCAAGTTCAGTTTGAAAGAGGTGTCAAAGCGTTCGTACTGATGGATATTCTCAAGGACACGTCTGGTTAAAAAAAAAAAAAAAGAAAAGAAAAAAAAAAGGGTGAGGGTGGGGGGAGCAGATGTCTGACTTTCCCAAAACCCAACGCGCTGACCGGGCCTTGAAGCCTTGACATCATCACATATAAAACAAACCAAAACGAAATGCGATACATGAAATAAATAAATAAGTAAACACATTCAAGTAGAACTGTAGTAAAAAAAAAAAAAAAAAAAATAAAAGACATGCAGAAGGCAAATATTGTTAAATACGAACAAAAAAAACAACAACAAAAAAAAAAAAAAAAAGAAAAAAAGGCCATGTCCAGCGAACTTGTGCATGCTCGCTCAAGCGTGCACGCACACATACACACACACAAACACAAACACATGCACACGCACACGCACACACACACACACACACACACACAGAGAAAAGCAAAACGCACATGCACCAATTTGCATTCTCACATGCGCCCAGGCCAGACCCTGCACCAATACACTTCAACACGCCAAGCCCCACATTTCGGGAGTTTGGCAGGATGGCATTTCATACTGACTGGTGTAATTCATCCGATTCTTCCATGTATACTCATTATCTGCCAAATAATGCAACAAAAATCAGCAAATGCATGACCGATCCGGCAGTCGTAGCTGCACCATGCAAGTATGATTGCTTTGACGTACTTTCGGTTTTTTAAATGTTTTTTTTTTTATAATATGTATTGGCGTGGGGTGGGGATGCTGATAAACTCATGTGTTTTAACAGCAACTGGTTGGCTCTTTTGATCTTTTTTACCATTGAATAGCACCAGTCATTGTCATTGTCATTATACTCTGCCGATTGTACGCACAACCTGAAAATAATGAAGGGTCATATTACGTGTCAGGAGAATGCACATGAGCACAGTAATATTTTATGTTTATTGAGATCCATTTGGCTGTCTCGAAAGATTGGATCCTTGTCCATTCTACGAACCAGTGCCTTTATATACAGTGTGATTGACGTCGTTTGGAACATTTGTGTTTATTTCATTCGTGGTGATCGGTCCACAATACGCCACAATGAAATCAAAGGAAAACAAGCACATAGTTAACCAACCAATGAAACATCGCAACGTACTTATCGTTTCCTCGATTTGTACAGTTTATTGACCATGTGATAGCATGACGGATAATGTGGCATAATGATGATAATATTGATAATGATGATGATGATAATAATAATAATGAAGTAACTGATAATAATAATAATAATAATAATAATAATAATAATGATAAGAAGAAGAAGAAGAATGATAAGTCAATTTAGGAACTATCAGCAGAAAGGTGTCAAAAGAGTGCAGTGACCTAGAAGGATAATATAAATGGAAATGATCTGAAAGATGCGGTGGCGTATTGAGATAGAGACACTGAAAGCAGAGACAAGCAATTTTGTATTGAGTTCTCGCCTTCACAGGAAGCCAGTGATGTATTCTGAGCAGTGATCCTGCACTCTCGTAACGTGTGGGTTTTCGCATTTTGCAGTGTACCCTTTTTTCCCTCACCTGCTTCGTGCCAGCTGCCGTAGCATGTGTTTTTCTCTGGGTGGTACTTTTCACTTTCTTCTGGTTCCTAAGAGTCAGATGGGCTTCAAAGAATGAATTTGCCATTGAACTGTGTGTCGTTTAAACATGTGTAATCTCGTGCTCTTTTTTTAAATTTTAAAGTAATGTTGCTATGTCATGGTGCGCGCGCATGCGCGTGCACACACACACACACACACACACACACACACACACACACACACACACACACACACACACACACACACACACACACACAGATCAACAACTGTTCTGTCTCTCTTTGTCTCTCTCTATCTCTGTCAACACAAATTTTTGTATCATATTTTACATGAACCAAAAAAAGACACCCCCCAAAAAACAAAACAAAACAAAAAACACACAAAAAACCCCACAAAAAACAATCAAACAAACAAACAAAAACCAACAACTTTGTCTTAGTTACGCAATTTCTCTTGATATTGTGATATTGTGTTACGGAACTTGATTGAGGGGTGTTATGGAACTTGATTGAGGGGTTTTGGTCCCATTTCCGCATTGTGTTGTGTTCTTTGGAAACTCCGAATTTCCTCACTCGACCAAGGTGTGAGTAGGTACCGACTGGGAGCCTGACTTGGGTAGGGAAGGTTCTTACGGCGGGAGAAAAGGATTGGACCCCGCCTTCCAAACAGTATGCCGTGCCCTTGACACTGTGGGTATCAATTCACTGCCCCGATGGCCGTAAAATCAATAGGACCTTTAACCATTAACCTTCTTGTAATTCTGTGCTAGAAGTTTTTTTTTCTTTTCTGTCACTCTCTTAGTTTCTGGATTTTTTTCTTTTCTTACTTTCGTCTTTTATTTTTTCTGAAAAAAAGATTATGCCTTGCTGGTCCATTCACATGTCGTTTTTTTTTTGTTTGTTTTTTTTTCTAGAGAGTCTTGAATATCGTTTTTGTCTTTTTCTGCTGGACTTCATAATTGGGCATTTTGACTGTGATGTATTTTTATCTGCGCATAGAATTTTTTTTTTGGTAGTTTTGAATGCCTGCTATTGGACATAGTTTTGTGTAACATGCATAATTATAATTATGTATGCTATGATTTTTTTTTAATCCCCCAGCAAAACAAACTGACAGAATCGTAAACGTCAAAAGAATGTCCTTCGTTTATGTTTATTGATATGACTGTACTTTTGTCGAATATTCTTTTCCAGATTTTTTCAGAGATTTTACGGAGTGGTATATTGAAAGTGTTTTCAGCTTCTTTGTGCTGGGCTGGACTATAAGCAACAATGATAAAAAAATATTCTGATTATTTAGCTCATCAACAACGACTCATACATGTGTAGGCCTACTTATCTTTGTGTGGAATGCTGTTTTGCATTCATTCTGAAAAGTAGTCATCATGTGCGGAATGTATTTGCACGTAAAGTCATATATCACTTGCAGCTTGCGGCAGCAGCTGTTCACCTGATGCTGGATTACGTAGCGTGACTCAGCAGCAGAAATTACACGTCGGGGTGAAGCACCAGTCAAAACGGAGCCGGTCCCATTCGCCTATTCCCGTTTCACCTATTTTTGACCGAGCCGCCTTCCTCAAGGGTTTCTTGAGAGTTTGATTCTATACTGATGATCCTGTTTCGCCCCTGTTCGTGTCTTTTGCCTAGGGAAACCCCCCCCAAAAAACCCAGAAACTTTTTCTTAATATATAAAAAGAACTGTCCGTTGACTACCCTCTTCAAAACGGCGAAAACGAGATCATTCATATCACACACACACACACACACACACACACACACACACACACACACACACACACACTGTCTAACAATGTGTGGCAGTGTTTGTTTGCTTGTTTGTTTTGTTGTTGTTGTTTTTTTTGGCTCTTTTTTCCCTTGGGAGTGTTTATTTTCGAAAGTGTAATTTTGCTGGTGGAGGGATTGTTTTTCTCCTGGAAAACAACACTCTTACAGCGGTTTTTCTTTTTTTTTGGGGGGGGGGGGAGGAGGGAGGAGGGGCAATGTTGTTTTGGTGACACCGGCTCCGTGTTCTGTACATCCGTGCAGTTAACCTCGTTTTCCAAGTCTGATGTTTCATCGTCGGCTGATGCACAGTTGGAAAGCCACTGTTTGTTTGCATCTGTTGTGCAACATTCACTGGTGCTGTTGTCGCAATTTGTGTCTGTCACTGCCTGCTACTGTTTTGTTTTGTTTGTTGTCGTTGTTTTTTTGTTTTTGTTTTTTTTCTATGTTCGGCTTCGCACAGGACCAGCGGTGTTCCACTTCTGATACCCTTTGTGTGGGTTTTTTGTTTTTGTTTTTTTGGTCGTTGCTGTTGTTGCTATTCACAGTGTCTCCGATGCGTTCAGACATGCTGCCTTTTAAGAGACGACCCAAAAAAGCATTTATAAAATGCTCATAACTGTCAAACTTTTTTCACGCCAGCTTGTGCCACAATGACAGAGAGGCCACTTATATTTGACATATTAAACATTGGATGTAGCTCACAGGAGATTTTTTAGACCCTCTAAACACACGGAGGTAGGGGGACAGTGAATGGAGACAAGAGGCTTTTCTTCAGTCTACAGGAATGAGAGCAACTGAAGTGTAGGGCACACTGATAATGAGCAGCCCAACTTAAATGGTAATGTCCAAACAGGTGCAATAAATTAGACGGGAAGAAACGATATGTCGGATTAAGGATTTCGAAAATTGAGTTGTGATCATGGCTTTCATAGAAAAGACTTTTTTTTTTTTTTTTTTTATTTTTTTTTTTACCCGGACTTTCTTGGGTCGACCATCGTTTTATTTATATAAAAAAAAAGAAAAAAAGGAAAGGAACAAAATAACAGCAACAAAAAGGATACAGTGAACCTAAGCAATCACACACACACACGCACACACACGCACACACACACACACACACACACACACACACACAAACCGTGACAATAATCAAAAGCAATACCCTGCATTCCATAACTATGTCGTTTTTTTCCCCCACTTACATATAGATTTGTTTCCCTTTTCTTTAAGATTCATAAGGTATTATATAATATATCGATGTCTAATACTGAATTGCTGTTCAAAGATCAGTTGTAAAATAGACAGTCTTTTTGTTTTTTTAGCAATACTGATACACATTTTACCTATCAAAATAATATGATTTATTTTTATAAGGTCATGTTTGCTATATCTGTCATCCTGAATTCCAAATAAAACGTCTGTGGGATGTAATTTCATACACTTACCAGTATTTCTAAGTATCAAATTTTCTATGTTTTTCCAAAGTATTTTCACAGATGAGCACTCATAGAAAAAATGTTCAATAAAATCAATTTTACCAGGACAGTAGTAACAATTTTCTGAGTCTACTACTTCCATTTTTTTTAGAATAATGTTTGTTGGGTATATATTATGACTTATTTTCCACTGCAATTCATGTAAGCGTACTTCTTTTGTTGCTTTCCTAGGTAAAATCCATGTATTATGATTGAAAGAAAAGTCAAATTTCCTCTTCCAAAATACACAAATATGTAGGTCTATAGTTGTACTTTTACTTCTACTTTTAAGATATTTCTTTATTTCTTTTAGTTTTGCATTGAATGCGTTTGCATCACAAATAGAAGTTTCAGTAGATTTCATTGGTAATCCATTGTTTTGTATCCAGGTCTTCCACTGTAATGGAATTGCGTTGTATAGAGCATTGTATTCGAATATTGTGATTCCTTTAGCCTGGTTCAGTGAAAACGCAACCTCATTTAAATCTAGAAGTCTTTTTTCTGTTTTATGTATTATGTCTTTTATGTGTTCTATTCCATTGTCTATCCAGTTTTGAAAACATAGCACATTACCTTTATATTGTATATTATTATTGTGAAACAACATCTGATTGTGAAAATTATGGATGTTCACTTCTTCTCTTGTTACTATATCTTTACTGTTCAAATATGTTGTAATTACATCCGACCAAAAATCGTTCTCTATTTCTTGTAATTTTATTTGCTTTGCTCTACAGTTTACCATAAATATTTTACGATGATTTTGTATTTTGTTTAGATGCCATCTGGGTATTATAGTCCAGTTTTCTTCCCGTGCATGATAAAATCTTCCAGCCCATTGTAAATGCATGCATCTTTGAATTTCTAACATATTTACCATATTTAACCCTCCTTCATTATAATCACTTTCCATTGTTTTTCTTTTCACTTTCTCAAAAGCTCTACGGTTACTATGTTTTCTCTGCCAAATAAATTTGTAGAATATGGTGTTGATCTGTTTCAAAGCCTTTTCTGGGATGCCAATGGATTGCATAACATATGTAAGTTGACTTAACAAGAAAGTTTTTGTTACAAGAATTTTACCGTGTATGGATAGGTCTCTTTTGCTCCACTGTACTATTAATTTTTGTATATTATTTATCCTATCTCTCCAGTTTTCTTCAATGTGTTTTGCCATTTTGTCTTTCTGGAAGTATATGCCCAAAATTTTTATTTTGTCAACCAATACAAATGGGAGATTCTGTTCAGTGATTTGTCTGCCCATCTTCATTGCTTTCGTTTTGTGTGAATTTAATTTCAGCCCAGAAAATTTCTCAAATGACTTAAGTATTTCTATGGAAGTAAACATGTCCTGTCTATTTTTCAAAAATAAAGTCGTATCATCTGCCAATTGTTTAATCTTTAAATATATATCTTGATTATTGCCCATAGTTGGAGTTTTGATACCCGTTATTGTACTATTCCTTATCTTGACTGCTAGAATTTCCATTGCAAGAATGAAAAGACTTAAAAATCTAAGAATTAGATTTTTGATTTACAACAAAACAAAACGAAAAACACAAACAGGCATGAGATATTGGAAAGAAGTACCGATCACAAGCGATTTTTGAACCCTAATATATTCATTTCATACTGACTTTACATTATTATCATTCCGTATGTGGAAACTGAAAAGGGAAGAAATAATTGTTTCGCGGAAGTGTCTCCAAATAGGTCTGTGGAAAAACGCTTCTTTTGATAGATAACCAATACAACGGTGTCCTGCAAAGTAGCAAAACAGCACAATACAGCACAACAAAAGACGGGTCAGAACAGCACAATGCTGCACAGCACAACACTGTGACACAATACAGTGGATCACCCTGAAGAAAAAATGCGCAGTGTCTGGACATGAGTACTTCCAAGTTCGGATTACCTATAGCCTAAATATGTTTTCTGATTACATATTTACAGCACACTGCAGCGTAACACAAAAAATGGTGTAAAAAAGAACGATACTCGCTTTGCCTGTCCATGACAACGAAATAGAAACCCTGATACGATTTGGGTAATATTCAACTGGATGCTCTATTGCTGTGTGTGTGTGTGTGTGTGTGTGTGTGTGTGTGTGTGTGTGTGCGCGTGTGTGTGTGTGTGTGTGTGTGTGTGTGTGTGTGTGTGTGTGTGTGTGTGTGTGTGTGTGTGTGTGTGTGCTTCTGACCACAATATCTCTACCAAATAACAGCTTTTAAAGACATATTAACACCTTTCCACCTACCTTCTTAGACGCGAGCTTAAAAAAAAAAACAGTAGCAAGAACAATACATGACAGCAGAAGTGTTTGTCAGAGTAAACTAAAGGAAGAAGACAAAGATCCAGAATTTACCCATGCTTGCAAACATGTTCATGTCAGTCATGAGATAAAAACAAAACAAAACAAAAACAGCAACAAAAAAATCACCACCACCACCACCAACAGCAAAACAACAACATCACGAGGTAGAGCAGACGAAAGGACGGGTAACTGCATCAATCAAGAGAATGACAACACAGTTCAGGTTACCTTTTCCAGAACATATTCTGGCATTGGACAAGACTGTCTTAGCCTAGAAAAAGGCTTTCCGCAGGTGTGTGCAGTGCTGTGTTTCGATCGAAATAGACATGGCGTGTTGCCTGTGAAGGCCTTGCAAAGGCGTATAGAGTTCCCTCAATCTATTTTCTGTTGAAGCTGAGGAGCTGGAGGAGTGTCTTGCAAAACATCTGTGTGCAGCTAAATGGAAACCTGTTGATATGTTTTCCAGCATGGTGTCTGCATCAGATGTTCAGTAGGATTTACATTCGTACATTGGTCTTTCGGTTGTGTGTCAAAGCCTGTGTCTCAGCAAATGCATTTTCCCGTCCATTCTGCAATCTTGTCAGTCTGTCATTTTTTTCCTAAGCGCTCAAGTGTAAAACAAATTTAATGTGGGATGGAGGGGTTAGGGAGACGTTTTGGGACGAGTGCTATAGTTACGTCAGAGGGTGATCGAAACAGCATGGGAAGGACGTCCCAGAATGTTCCACGAATGACAACACATGTATGCAAACCCATACGGAAAAGCGCGACTCAAAGATTCATTTTCTTGTCTCGGTGGATTTACTAATCGGCCGCACCCAAACCAGAACAACAGCACGTAAAGATGGGCAGATACAATGCATGGCTTATTACCGATGTAACATCCCAAATTTTTCTCCCCCCCCCCCCCCAACCTCCTTCCGTAGGTCCTCCGGGGGACGTTTCAGTTCACTGGACCTTTCGGGATCCTGAAACATCATTCGTGGAACGTTCTGGGACGTCCTTCCCCTGCTGTTTCAGTCACCCTCTGACTTCACTATAGCACTCGTCCCAAAATGTCTCCCTAACCCCTCCATAACCAATTTGTTTTACATTTGAGCGCGCGTGTGCGTTTGTGAGTGTGTGTGTGTGTGTGTGTGTGTGTGTGTGTGTGTGTATCTGTGTGTGCGTGTGCATGTAAGTGTGTGTGTGTGTGTGTGCGCACGCACGTGTGAAATGGTGAGAAGAGGAGGAAAAAGAGTATCAGGGGAAAATGTAGATTAATTCACTGATCTTTGTCACACTTTCTGAAAAAATTGGTATCACAGAAAAATACTCTCCGTTCATTCTGTAGTTTTGGCTGATCACTCTTTTCCTATATATCATTTTTGGAATGTGTGACTTTAGGTTCTAGCTATTGAGTTGTCAACTCAGTCATTCAGGGCGTTTTTCTAAATAAGTTGTATTTCTGCTTTAGTTATAGTATGTGTAACAACAGCCACAGTGAAAGTATTCTCATGGTTGGCATACTGATGTAAATAAATGCGCTGAATACAGTGGACATGGTAAGAATGTTTCCCCCAAATTTCCATTTAAGTTTCATCCAGCTCAAAGTTCCCCCAGGTCTACGCTCACCTACTATCTACCCTTTACTGTTTCAACCAGGTAAGATTTCCCCCAGGTCTATGTTCCCCCAAATTTCCCTTTCTGCGTGCACGCATGCACCCCTTTCCCCGCCCCTCTCTCTCACCCACCCTACCCCCCACCCCCACACACATACACACTTGCAAGTGGTATTTGTCGCACGTTGTGTATAACACGATGCAAATGAAACACCACCTGTTTAGATTTTTTTTTTTTTAGAAATCTTTGATGTTCGCATTATGACGTCCCTGGCGATACAAAAACAGCATCAATCCCTTGCCCTCAAACGCGCACCCAGTTAATACCTTGCCACAATAAAACGTGTCTCATCTGTCGTTTGGGATCTTACGAGAGTTTCAGTTTCAGTTCCAGTTTCAAGTAGATGTCAAAGAGTGCGAATCAATCCATTCACACACACACACACACACACACACACACACACACACACACACAAAGGGGGGGGGGAACAAAAATAGTGTGCATTATCATGAGAGGATTAGTCTTTGTGATATTCCCATTTCTATAAGATGATGAACATCTTAGGGTTGGGGGGTAAATTTCTTACATACACTATTCCTACCTCCACCGATAGTAGTGCGAAAATAGTAATACATGTGGTTCATTGGCCCTTGGCTTGTTATGATTCCTGCCTTCTTACAGTCTCTCCCTGGCGAGCATGGTCCCTGGAAGTATTTACACACACACGCATACGCATATTTGCACATATACACACATACACATATGCACGCACATGCACATATATTCATCTATTTATATGTTTGTTTATTCAATAAGTGATACCCTTTTTTTAAAAGTTGGCTTAGAAAGCGTCTGTTCTTTAAAGGTACTTACAAACATATTCAGAAAATTTAGGAAGAGACGACTCGCGTAGTTCAGCAACGAAATAAGCACACTTTTGCCTTTCTGTGCGATGACAGTTCCAGGTGGTTCTCAGGTAGAGGAAAACACACACACACACACACACACACACACACACACACACACACGCTCGTATTGTTTTTGTTGCTGTTTTTGTTTTCTTTCAATAGAATTTCTTGTGTGTTACTTATAATTGTTTATTTATATATCATCCTTTACCGATCCCCACTGTCCACATTTCTTCCCTTTTTCTTCTCTTTTTTTGACGGCAGGATGTAAAAAAAACGTATAAGCTTATTCTTTTACCCTCAATAAAGATCATTTTGACTTGTCTTGACTTCACACACACACACACACACACACACACACACACACACACACACACAGATGATGAATATATACAAACAAGATTGGGAAAATTTGTTTATGAATGCTGCTGCATTGATTAATTGTGTTTTTCATTCGTTCATTCATTTACCATTGCACTTGTGTCTTATAAACCTTACGGTTTCATGACAATAAAATCTATTCTATTCTATTCTATTCACACACACACACACACACACACACACACACACACACACAGGGTTAGGGGGTGTCTATACGTTCAAAACTCCGGAAATTAATGTTGAATCAGTTTTGTAGCTCAACCTTCAGCTGATTTTATTTCATTGTCTGACCCACAGCTGGTCAGTGACAGAAAGAAAAAGAAGTAGGATCTGGCACATTCACAAAGTAATGAAATTAATTCCTTTTTCACTGGAATTCAAGTCTGTCAGAGTTGCAGTAGATACGTGGTTCGTTTTTCTTTGGCTCGTCTTGATTACTGTGTTCACAGCCCGTGACCGGTGAGCATGGTTCCCAGTAACGTTTTCATACTTTTTTCACATCAATGGCAGTGAGATTTGGTTGATAGTGCTTGATGTTAGGGTTTCCCAGAATGGTCTCTGGCTGACTGGGTCAAATACTTTTGTTGTTTTGTGCATTTGAAGTTGGTCTTTTCAGCAGTATTTCGTTGTTCATTGGTATTCGAGTAGTCGGTGTGAAAATTACAATTCTTGAGTTTCGTTTGCCCTTGGCTTGTCTGATACCCACCACCTTGCAGTCTGCCTCCGGTGAGCATGATTCATGTGTTTACACATACACATAATCGCACGCGCGGACACACTTAGAAAAGTTCTAAGTGAACATGCAGCACCAGAGATAACAGCGAGAGTAACTATCCTGTTCTATGGGTATGTTGAGTACTTATAGCGTCTCCTGTCCAACCCGTTTCTGCAACTCCACCGCCGCCACAACCACATCTCATCATAAAAAAGAAGAAGAAGAAAAAAAGAAACAGAAAAGAAAAAAGAAGGGTAGTTTGATTTGGTTAAGGCCAAGGTTCCCTGCAGGATTCGGCATCATGCTAAGGGCCACTGAACGGTCCCTGGCTGGCCGGGTCACGTACTATATATTGTGTTTTCTTCCTGTACGAAAAAAGTCATCCTTATGTTCCCCTTGGTCTGTGATCATCAATGTATATGCTCCACTGACTGTTTCAGGTCTGATAAGGTTTTCTGAGTCTTTGTTCTCCAACGTCAGCGTAGGTGTCTTGCTTGAACGGTCCCTGACTTGCCACGTGACTTCATTCATAATTTTTTTTCCACACGTTTTATGTTGACCCGTTTAGGAACTATTTCGTTGTTCATTGGTGTTTGAGTAGTCAGTGTGAAAATTACAATACTGTGTGGTTCGTTGGCCCTCGGCTTGTCCGATTCCTGCCTTTTTACAGTCTGTCTCTGGCAAGCATGGTTCCTGGGAGTATTTACATGCAACCATATGCGCGCTTGTGTACACACACACACACACACACTCGTATTGTTTTTGTTTTTTTTCAATATAATTTCTTGTGTGTTGCTTGTAATTGTTCATCTGTATATTATCCTTTCCCGACCCCCACTTCCCTCATTTCTTCCCTTTTTTGTGTGTATTTTCTTCTCTTTTTTGAGGTCAGTATGTAAAAAAAAAAGATGTATAAGCTTATTCTTTTACCCTGAATAAAGATCATTTTATCTTGACTTGACTTGACCTTGACTTGACTTCACACACACACACACACACACACATATATATATATATATATATATATATATATATATATATATATATATATATATATATATATATATATATACATACATACATACATATACATATATGTAATCAGTGGCAGCCTAGGTGTGGTTTCTTGTATACGTCTCTGCAGTTGGGGCATGGACGTTTGAAAGCTCGAGACCCAGTCTTTATTTGGCCTTTGAGAGCGTATTTACAAACACAAAGAAAGTTTAGGGAGAGACGACTCATGTAGTTCAGCGATGAACCAACCACACTTCTGCCGTTCTGTGTGTTGATGGATCGGTAGTTCTGAGGTAGAGCAACACACACACACACACACACACACACACACACACACACACACACACACATACACACACACACACGCGCGCGCGCGCGCACACACACACACACATAGGGTGAGGGAGGATATCTACACTTTCAAAACTCCAGAAACATATGTTAAACACACACAGTCACACACACACACACACACACACACACACACACACACAGAGGGTAAGGGAAGATATCTACACTTTCAAAACTCCAGAAACATTATGTTAAATCAATCTTGTAGTCCAAAGAGAATTGATTTCATTGTTTTGTTTGACTCAGAGCTGGTCGGCGACAGAAAAAAAGAAGAAATTAGTCATTCATTGGCATTTCAAGAGTTGCAGCAGATACGTGGTTGGTTTCTCTTTGGCTTTGTTTTGATTACTGTTGACGGTCCGTTTCCTGTGAGCATGATTCGCGGCGATATTTTCCTGTTTTTGTTTCTACATCAATGGCAGCCAGGGTTTTCCAGCAGGATCCGGCATCATGGCAGCAGCCGCTGAACGGCCCCTGGCTGTCCGGGTCACCAAAATCATTGTTTTCCTTTACGTTTTAATTTAAGTTGACGTTTTCGGCAGCTGTTTCGTCTTAAGTTCATTGGCACTCGAGAAGTCGGTGCGAAAATCACAGTACTTGTGTGGTACGTTTGCACTCGGTTTGTCTGATTCCCGCTTTCTTACAGTCGGTCTCCAGCGAGCATGGGTCTTGGGACTGTTAACACACACACACACACACACATACGCGCACACGCGCGCGCTCGCATGGTCGCACACGCACACACACACACACGTGCACGCACACACACACACACACACGTGTGTGTGTGTGTGTGTGTGTGTGTGTACACAAAGTGAGAGCTGTATGATCCGTGGTTTTTCCATTGCAATGGGAAGTCATTTCAACTTAATCTTTTGTGAAGGACTATGACTCAAACTAGGAGGCAAGATTGCACTGGCTCTTTGAGCTGCAACCTTGAGGGCTTGTTGGCCTTTGGGAACCATCTCAACGCCGACTGTCCCAAAACCTTCTTGACCGAGAGAGTGAGGGCGTAACTTGGGCAAGACACTTTCCACTATAATCAAATTCTAGCCCAGACAGTCGGGACAGCAGATGCCGCCTCTGCTGTTCTGATGGTCATAACTGGACAGTGAACAGTGAAACTTTCTTTCCAGAAAACCCCACAGCGGCACATGGATTTAAAAGACACATACAATCATACCATTACAGAAAAAATGAACAGCGCATGCGCCAGAAAGAAAGAAAGAAAAAAAAAACCACATTAAGTAAGACAATGAACAAGTAGTCGGCCCTTTTACAAACTCACTCTTGCAATCAATTCTTTCAAAACATATTCACATTAAAGATAAGATTTCACCAACAATTGAAACCAAAATTGAATAAAACATTGTATAAATGATACAAGACTTGTATAGAGACACAATGCTTCAGTCTGCGACAAATCATACACATGTACATGAATATACGATGTGATCAAAAAACCCAACCTGACTATCAAAAGGCAACGTATGTGTCTTCATTTTTATAATAAGAGAAAAAAATAGCTCTAGATGCCCGAGTACATAAATGTTTTTGTGCAGGCTTAAAACTTCCATTATAATTCATTTTCGTACCCAGAAATTGAAAGTAACTCAACACCATTATAAGTAAATTCTGGTAAATTTCTTATTTTTCCTTTAGATATAACCATCATTTTTGTTTTCAAAGGATTAACTTTTAGCTTCCAGGTTTTACAGTAATCTTGCATCTTGTCAAGGGCATTCTGTACTGCAGCTGGAGTTTCTGCTAATATGACAGTACCGTCAGCATACAATAATATGAACATTTTCAACAGAATATCAACAAGGGAGTCATCAAGGTCGATATCAGTGGAGCCTTTTTCACAGGATCGAAACCAATCACATTAAAAAAACAACAACTAATAAACAATTTCAAATCGTTCAAAAACAATAACGGCGATAAATTTCCCCCTTGTCTCACACCAGCTGTACATGAAAAAATAGACAATTCTTGATTCCACTGAACTTGAGATTTAGCTTTGCAGTTGAGATTTAGCTTTGCTGTACAAATCCTGTATAACACATAATAACTTTCCAGTAACATTTTCACTAACCATTTTGAACCACAAACAAGACCTGTCCACTGAATCGAAAGCTTTCTCATAGGCAATGAAAGCGCAAAACAGTCGCTTTTTCTTGGCAAGAAAAGTTTATTATGGAGTGTAAAGTGAATATATGGTCTGTAACCGAGTAGCCTGCCCTAAAACCAGCATGTTCTTCTCCACTGGTACCATTATCGTCCAAGTATGAGCAGTCTGTTATGAATCACACTAGTAAACAATTTACCGAAACAGCTTAACAAAGAAAAACTCCAATAGTTTGCTAAAGAGTCTTTACTTCCTTTCTGTTTGTAAAGTGGCTTTACTATAGCTACTGTCAATTCTTCAGGTACCTAACCATAATGCATAACTAAACTGAAAAAAATTGTAACCAGCAATAAAAGATTTTCTGGAGCAGCCGTAAGTAATTCATTTGTAATTTGGTCCATTTCACATGCTTTATCATTTTTCAGCTTTTAAATTGCAGTCTTTAGTTCCTTTACAGTAAATGGCACGTCGAGGACCCGATTAGTTTTAACATTATTATTATCCTGCGGAGCCTCAGTCTGTGATATGTTTGAGCTGTACCTAAAACTTTAAAGTAATTATATAAAGTTTCACAAGATATCATATGATGTATTTCTTTTTTCCCCTCTTGTTCCGTGCCATTCAACAGCTTCCAAAAACTTTGGGTCCTTGCTCTTCATACCTTTAACTTTCTTAATGAAAGATTTTTGATACTTTCTGAATGAGTCGTAACAGCTGTTTATAGCTTTTACTCAGTTCAGGTTTATTTTCTTTTGCTTCTCCACTAAATCTTTTAAATTTGTTTTTTGCTTTGAGAAACTCTTCGTTTTCTTTCACAGTCATTATACCATGGAATGTTTTCATTTTTTCGACACAGCCATCACACACACACACACACACACAGATAACACACACCTACCTACGCCACCCCTGCCTCCACAAATCACCACCACGCCGCCGCCTCCTTCACAGTCGAACCCCTCCCCCACCCTTCCGACCCCAACTCGCCCCTGCCTCCCGCACCCCATGTTCCTTTTACTTTTTCACCTGTACCTCCGTCTGGCATGGCTGTTGCAGCAGCAGTCGTTGACGTAGAGCTGTCGTACGATAACAGCGGCGGCGTGGCGGCGGCGACAGCGACAGCCTTGTGACTGCACGGGGGGAACGATGCCGGGCGGGGAGGAGGGGGGTTGGAGGGTGGCGTGAGGGAGGCAAGTGAGGGCAGGGTGCCCGTGCAACACGGCGACAATGAAACGGTATAAATGGCGCCAAACTAATCGTGTCACGCACACGCCACACCGCCGCCGCCATACCCCCGCCTGCTCTATTGCGAAGCTACGTTTCAAGCTCCAGTAGTAGAGCCTCTGCACTTTGCAAAGCACGTGCGTCGTGTCTCCAAGGAACTTTTTTTTTTTTTTCGCTCAGGGTCAGTCTCCTGTCAGCTGCTTGTTTCAGTTGTTCGCTCTTACATATATGCGTGCGTATGTGTGTGTGTGTGTGTGTGTGTGTGTGTGTGAGGGATAGCGGGGATATGTACATTTGTATCTATTGATTACAGAATTTTGTTGTTGTTGTCGTTGTCGGTAATTACAATTGTGTTTGATACGTTGCTGATTTAACGTTACGTCTCCTTGGGCTGAAATCTTAAAATTTTTTTTTTTTAAAATCTTGAAAAGTTATTTCAGTGTCAGGTCTCGATGAACTTTGCTATCGGGAACAGCCGGACCGCTTTGCAAGGTAACTTCGTGTAGTAATGATGACAAACACGGGCCCCGCCCCACCCCCCTCCGTTGCGACCCCTATTCGTGAAAGAAGGTACAAGTGCGCTACAGGTTGGGTTTTTTTCTGATGATATTGCAGGGACTTTCCTCACCGGTGGTTTCAAGTTGGATGCAGACACAATTTAAGCGGAATGCTGCGCACGAGAAGTGGACTGACTGCAAGAGAGGAATGATGCCGGTGAAGTGTTGCCGTTGGTGTGTTTGCCTCCACAGTACTGACTGACACCTGTGGTTCACCTGTGCAGTGCCACCGGGTCTTTGTCTGCCGGTGCTGTGTCTCATCTGAACAGGTAAGTTCTTTGTCTTTGTCCGGCTGTCTGTCTGTGACTCACTCTCTGTCTCCCTTTCTACCTAGAGCTCTCTCGATCCCTCTTAATGTCCCTCGTCAGTCTGCCGCTCTCTCCGTCTCCTCCCACCCTCTGCTTCTTTCTGCCTCTGTCTGTGTCAGTCTGAAATATATTTCTCTGTTTGTCTCTGCCGGTTTGTCAGTCTGTGTGTTTGTGTCTGCCAGTTTGTCAGTCTGTGTGTTTGTGTCTGCCAGTTTGTCAGTCTGTGTGTTTGTCTCTGCCAGTTTGTCAGTCTGTGTGTTTGTCTCTGCCAGTTTGTCAGTCTCCGTGTTTGTGTCTGCCAGTTTGTCAGTCTCTGTGTTTGTGTCTGCCAGTTTGTCAGTCTGTGTGTTTGTCTCTGCCAGTTTCTCAGTCTCCGTGTTTGTCTCTGCCAGTTTCTCAGTCTCCGTGTTTGTCTCTGCCAGTTTGTCAGTCTGTGTGTTTGTGTCTGCCAGTTTGTCAGTCTGTGTGTTTGTCTCTGCCAGTTTGTCAGTCTGTGTGTTTGTGTCTGCCAGTTTCTCAGTCTCCGTGTTTGTGTCTGCCAGTTTGTCAGTCTGTGTTTGTCTCTGCCAGTTTGTCAGTCTGTGTTTGTCTCTGCCAGTTTGTCAGTCTGTGTTTGTCTCTGCCAGTTTGTCAGTCTGTGTGTTTGTGTCTGCCAGTTTGTCAGTCTGTGTTTGTGTCTGCCAGTTTGTCAGTCTGTGTGTTTGTCTCTGCCAGTTTGTCAGTCTGTGTGTTTGTGTCTGCCAGTTTGTCAGTCTGTGTTTGTCTCTGCCAGTTTGTCAGTCTGTGTGTTTGTGTCTGCCAGTTTGTCAGTCTGTGTGTTTGTCTCTGCCAGTTTGTCAGTCTCTGTGTTTGTCTCTGCCAGTTTGTCAGTCTCTGTGTTTGTGTCTGCCAGTTTGTCAGTCTGTGTGTTTGTCTCTGCCAGTTTGTCAGTCTGTGTGTTTGTCTCTGCCAGTTTGTCAGTCTCCGTGTTTGTGTCTGCCAGTTTGTCAGTCTCCGTGTTTGTGTCTGCCAGTTTGTCAGTCTCCGTGTTTGTGTCTGCCAGTTTGTCAGTCTGTGTGTTTGTGTCTGCCAGTTTGTCAGTCTGTGTTTGTGTCTGCCAGTTTGTCAGTCTGTGTGTTTGTCTCTGCCAGTTTGTCAGTCTGTGTGTTTGTCTCTGCCAGTTTGTCAGTCTCTGTGTTTGTCTCTGCCAGTTTGTCAGTCTCCGTGTTTGTGTCTGCCAGTTTGTCAGTCTCCGTGTTTGTGTCTGCCAGTTTGTCAGTCTGTGTGTTTGTCTCTGCCAGCTTGTCAGTCTCCGTGTTTGTGTCTGCCAGTTTGTCAGTCTCTGTGTTTGTGTCTGCCAGTTTGTCAGTCTCTGTGTTTGTGTCTGCCAGTTTGTCAGTCTGTGTGTTTGTCTCTGCCAGTTTGTCAGTCTGTGTGTTTGTCTCTGCCAGCTTGTCAGTCTCTGTGTTTGTCTCTTTTCTTTCTCTCGGTCTGTTTCTTCGTTTCCCTGTCTGGGTCCGTGTCTGTGACCGTTACTGACCAGTGCTGACCTCAACTTACCACTGTAAAAAGCTATTTTAAAAAGTTTTGAGAATGCGGCATTTTATCATGTTTATTCAATATTAAGACTTACTGGTATCATTTGATTATGCGCCGGTCAGTATAGACCACAAACCGAAAGTGTGCAGCTTGCTTTATTTATTTATTTTTTATGAGTACTTTCTTATGCAGTATTAGCACCTTTTCGTCGGTTTTGACCACTGCTGACCATTGTTGACCCCCACTCAAATGGATGAAACAAATATAAACCTGGAGGAACGTTGCCATGGGGGTGTGGGGGTGAGTGGGGGTGGGGGTGAGGTTGCATAGCCGGGGATTTTAGACCTGGGGGAGAATAGACCGTCTCTGCCTGTTTGTCGCTACCCCGACCACTTCCTTCTCTGTCTTTTCTCTTTGTCTGATCTCTGTCTCTGTCTCACTGTCTCTATATCTCTGTCTCCATTTCTGGTATCTGTGTGCGTATTCTCTCACTTCCCCACTCTCTATCTCTACCTACGTGTGAGAGTCGGTATGCCTCTTGCATTTTTTTCTCTGTCATTGTCTCTGTCTCTCTCTGTGCTAGGACTGACTTCAGAGCACTAAACACGATTGCACAGAGCCGAGTGACCCGGGTCACTGCTGATACAAGGGAAGCAACTCCTCAATCCGTCATCGCTCTCTGTTTCAGAAGTTGGAGTATTGGACGTGTCTTTTTCTTTTTTTTTTTTATTTTTTTTTTAGTGTTTTGCCTGTAGGAGACCATGGGACTGAAATGCGTTGCTAGCATCCTCGACTAGTTTTGTGTTGTGGTAACCCCTGTTCGTTCTTCATTCATAAGGCGAGTTTCAGTGGATATACTGTCCCCTTTGAAAGCCGTACATGTGAAACAGGTCAACTTTGTCTGTCTTCGGGTGTTTGGGGTTGTTGTTTTTTCAGATTGTCTCTCTTTTGTGTTTTTCAGTTTTTTTTCCAGATTGTCTCTCTTTCGTGTTTTTCAAGTTCAGTTTGAATTTTAACCTCTGTTGTGTTTTTACCGACTGTGCATATTGGTCTCTCTGTCTGTCCGTATGAATGAATAAATAAACAAATGAATAAACGTGAATTTAGAAAAAAAAAGAAAGAAGATCGCACAGTTTCCTGTTTGTTTCGTCACTCCCTTCAGCCCTGGAACATTCTGTCGTGCAGTTCGTCAGTCCATTCTCCGGCATCCTGTGTCCCGCGTACCAACTTTCTCTCTCTCTCTATGCCCCTCCCTCTTTGCCCCACTCTCTCTATCTCTGTCCACCTGTGTGTGAGAGGAGGGGGAAGGGGGGACCAAGAGGGGGTGGGGGGTACACAGACACGCGCGCACGTATGGGCAAATAGCTTTTCGCGTACACTTGTTAGCAAGAATGCGATACTTGTTCAGTGTTGTTTCGAAAGATTTACTGAGGTCACATAATATTATGGGTAAACTCTCGGCCTGCCTTGGGCAACAGCTGCTCTGGGCCTGTGACCACACATACTGAACTCGCGCACTCTTTTCTGCTGGTCAGTGTGTGGTTTCAGAAGCTGTCGCCCTTCATCATGACAAGAAAGACGATGACCAAGAGACTGGTAGTAATAACAATGGTATCTATGTTGCGCTAAGTGCATTATAAAGCACTGGTTACATTTTAATCGCTCAAGTGCACGAAACTGACGACAGGCAAGGATTCAGTCACGCACACACACACACACACTTTCTCTCTCTCTCTCTCTCTCTCTCTCTCAGAACGCTTGCTTCCGTACATAAGCACTTAGACTGAACAGAGTTCCCGGGAAGTTGGTTAAAAAGCTTTACTTTGAAGATCAAACTGCTCTCTCTCTCTCTCTCTCTCTCTCTCACACACACACACATTTCCACGTGCTGGTGTGGGCGTTGTGCCCATAGCACCTGTCCTTGCCGTGATGAAGTTTAGAGTTCTCCACGTACAGGTCTAAATGACATGTACAGTTCCATGTGCAAGTGGGGATGAGGGTTGTGCCTTGCCAACAGTGTGACGGTTCACATGTCCGAAGACCGACGCACAGTTGCTTTTAACATGATCACACAAACAGCTATTACAAGTAGTATTTTGATGAAATTAATTAAAGAACAAATAGTATTAACTATAATCAGCGCACAAATAGTATTAACTATAATCAACGCTCGGTGACGCAACCACATCTGTGTACAAGTATGGTGGTGATGGCTTCACAAGTCAGTTGTCCTGTCTGTGACGCTCTTGACCGTTATGTCTGGTGGAACGCTCATGAGAGGTGACATTCTTGCTGTTACATTACTGACAATCTGATTGTAGCAGGGGTGATCTACAGTTTGTTTCGTGTCACGCTCACGTCGGCAACACTTTACTGACAGTTACACACACACCTCGTGTTTCTCACGACGGCTGTCATCCCCGTCTTACTGAAAATTAACTGCAGGTGTGCGTACAACACGAGACGGTTCACATTACGCAGTACCGCTTTTAATTACGTAGTGACAGAACAGTCCGCAGCCGCACGCATGTCATTACTATGTCACGTTTACGTGAAACAGACATATTGACGTGTTTTGTCCACAGACGTCATACAATGGTTTGGCCAGTGTGTCTGTATTTGTACCGTGGGGTCTGGTTCTGCACGCTGTTTTATCGGGTTGTTCTCAGAATATAATCTTTAAAACTGCAAAGCAAAGTCACCTCAGACTTTTGTAAGCTGACAATGTCTATGTCCACGTTCGGTGGGTTATGGAAACAAGAACATACCCAGCATGCACACCCCCGAAAACGGAGTATGAATGTCTATATGACGGGGTAGGCAAGCAAAATGGTCACACACGTAAAATGTTACATGTCTGTATGAGTGTGTATGTGTGCGTGACTGAATCCTGATTGAATGACACAGGAAACGAATGAATAACGCCCAATGGCAGCCGTCAGTCAGCTCTGGCCATGTAGGCAGCCTGTAGTGCAAATGACTCCGTGTTTGAAAGGCGCTTACAGCTCGGTCTCCGATCGAAGATAGGCGCTATATAAGTATCCATATCGATATCCATCTGTTTTGTCTCAGGGTCGAACTTCTAGATCCAGGTCGTAAATCCCAGTAACTTCTCAAGCAGCCATGCGGTGTCCTTACTGAAACTTGGAGAACATGTCCATCGCTTCTTTTCCCCATTTTGCTCAACACCAACGAACATGGGTCACCAACGGTAGGACGTTTGTTCACCCAGAGATATCCGTGCAAAATTCAACTCATTGCTGCCGTTTTCATCCCAGTGGGGTCTTACAAAGTCCCTGTGTGCGATTCGTGCATTTCTCTCTTGGTCAGCTTTTCAGTGACAGTGACGTTTGCCGGAGTGGCAGTACTCAACCGCTGGGCAGGACAGATGTCATCTTATAAGGTCTTTCTACCCGGCTTGAACGCACATATTAGCTGCAAACACTTGCTTTCCTAGATGCGGTCTTACTAAAAGTTACCACCAAACTACAACCCTTTTATGAAATCATATTCACTCATGACTTTGAAATCAAGCTTTGTAAACTCTATGATTTTCTTCAGCGTAATCGGTTGCAACTCCCATGTTCACTCGTGTATTCGTTTTTAGACATGAGACTACTTTACCCAGCAAAGTATGTAGCCATGCTCCGTTTTCGAGGGAGCTCCGTGATATGAAAGTAAACTTCGATTGGTAGGGATCTTTGGAAGTGGCAGCTAATTTTGCATCAGTTCTGTGAAATGTTACTTCATGTATTCTTTTTTTTCTGACCCTGAGTCACGAGCGTGGATTTTAAACACTATATGAATACCCTCATTTGTAGGGGATTAACAGAAACAAACAAGCATGGACGTCCTTGGGATTTGGATAACGCATGTGTCCTTGTGAACTTCTGTATTGTTTGTCTGCTGCGGACACTGGGATATCTTCGTGTTGATTTTCGTTGCTTTGTTTTGCACTGGCTTCTTTCGTTTTCTGTCATCGATCCTTCTCTAATCCGAAAGGAGACTTCCTCCATCTTGAAAACACTCCACTGGCTGACTGACTGACTTAGCAGGTGAATCACGGGATTTGTCGAAATGTCTGTGCTGGGAAGGGTGTGTCTCTGGGTGTGCACGGTATGGGATGGTGTTCTGTGTGTGTGTGTGTGTGTGTGTGTGTGTGTGTATGTAGGGGTTATAACAGACGTATTATCAATTTGATACTGAAGACGAGAGAGCAGAAAACACACCGCATCATAGACAGCAACAAGTGTAACAAAAAACGATAAGAGTTATTCGTCATAAAGATTGACTCTCTCTCTCTCTCTCTCTCTCCGTAGTGTCTCTCATTGTCTCTGTCTGTCTCTCTCTCTGTTTCTCTCTCTCTCGTTTCCTTGCGCTATCTGTAGACATAATCACAATTTGCTTAAAGTGATATTTGTTCATATGATTTGAGAGAAGGCCTAGAAAACGCATGCACGAACACACATACTCCCGTGACATCTTCATTAACATTAGCAGCTTCATCATCATCTTTGATAGCTCAAAATAACACTTTCTTGACTTCCTAGTGTGACCGAGGGGAAAAAACACAAAAAACTGATCAAATCAGTAGGAAAAACAGAAAAAAGCGGTACGCACGTAATTCCGATTCCGGTATTGTATATCAAAACAAAGAAGTTAGCCTGGTCTATTTTTAACACCGTTCGTCTGTTTGATAAATGCATTATTCAGTTCACGCATATCTTTGGAAGCCACGGTCTCGGCGATACTTTCGAAGCGCTCGCCAGTGAAGACATGGGGGGCAGCGTGTAGTGCACATATGTGGGATTGGCCTCTGCGTCGTTATTTCGGCCCTGTTCTCCGAACCGGGGGGTACCCGTTATGCCGCCGTCCCGCTATGCCGCCGACCCGTTATGCCGCCGTCCCGCTATTCGATGATTTTTTAACAAGCTTTTCTCGGCTGTTTATGAACCAATCTTAGTAAAATTTGGATCAAAGCTCGCGGGCTATGATGTCTACCGAATGTATGAGTTGAGACCCATTTGCGCCATTTGTGACGTCACAGTGGCGCAAATTGCCAAAATTTTGATCACTAATATCTCCGCTGTTTATCAACGGATTTCCTCCAAATTTCAGTTATGTGTTCATTATACTAGGGGCTATAAACTGTATAAGTAATAAGCTCACGATGACGTAAATCATGTTCTATTTTTAGAATGCGCAGTTCTCTACGCAAACAAGCTTTTCTCAGCTGTTTATGAACCGATCTTTACGAAATTTGAAACAAAGGTCGTAGCCTATGAGGATTCGCGAATGCATACGTTTGGACCCAGTTGCGCCATTTGTGACGTTACTGTGACCCAAATGTCAAATAAAAAGGGAGATTATTAGTATGGCTTGTCCATCTTGTTTTGTCTTTTTTGTGACAAAAGACAATCCGTAAACGGGTCGGCACAACGGGTCGGCGGCACAACGATACGCTCCCAACCTCCCGCCTCAAAGCTCTCAATGACAGGGACAAAACTGTACGATTCGTGTGTGTGTGTGTGTGTGTGTGTGTGTGTGCGTGTCTGTGTGTGTCTCTTAAGCTCTCAAGAACCGGAAAGTTTATGGTGGGCTAAAACGTGTGTGTGTGTGTGTGTGTGTGTGTGTGTCTGTGTGTGTGTGTGTGTGTGTGTGTGTGTGTGTGCGTGTCTGTCCCTTAAGCTCTCAAGAACCGGAAAGTGTATGACAGGCGGATATATATATATATATAGGCTCAGAACTAAAATTAAAACCTACAGAGCTGTTGTGCCGACCACCTTGTTGTACTGCTGTGAAACATGGACGACGTATCGCCGTCACATTCAACAACTTGACCAGTTTCACCAGAGTTGCCTACGAAAGATCCTCGACATAAAGTGCAAAGACAGGGTCTCCAACTTCCAGGTCCTAGAGAGGAGCGGCCTGCCCAGCATCGAAAGCTTGCTGATCCACATGACACGTTGTCCACATGACAGACAGCAGGATCCCGAAGATGCTTTTGTATGGCCAGCTGAATGAAGGCCACCGCGAACTTGGAAGACCCTGCAAGCGCTTCAAGGACACATTGAAGACAAACCTCAAAGCCTGTAACACAGACATCGCTTCCTGGGAAACTGATGTCCTTGACCGCTCTCGCTGGAGGATGCTGTGCTCTAGTGGCATAAAGACGTTTGAAAACAAGAGAACGCTGGCTATTAAGGAGAAGCGTGAGCGAAGGAAGCAGGATTCAACTTCTGGAGACGTTTTCCCTTGCAACACCTGTGGCAAGTGCTGCGCATCCAGAATTGGCCTCTTCTCCCATATGAGGACACACACCGACAAATAAGTCTGCCTGCCCACTCATCCGTCCGTCCGACGGGAGACTCCAGAGACATATATATATATATATATATATATATATATATATATATATATATATCTGTGTGTGTGTGTGTGTGGAAACGTGTTCCATAGGTTCTCAAGAACTGGAAAGTGAATGATACGCGGATTGCGCGCGCGCGCGTGTGTGTGTGTGTGTTGTCCCAAGAGCTCTCAAGAACCGGAAAAAGTTTATGATAGGCGGATACGTTTGTGTGTTTAAGTAATTTCCTGTAATTGTATGTAGATTTTTTTTTTTCAAATTTCACCCTCATTTCACCCTCATTTGCCT
This sequence comes from Babylonia areolata, assembly GCF_041734735.1. Lineage (NCBI taxonomy): Eukaryota > Metazoa > Mollusca > Gastropoda > Neogastropoda > Buccinidae > Babylonia > Babylonia areolata. The sequence goes on along the minus strand of NC_134876.1, from coordinate 73,716,622 downwards.
AGTTTCCCCCAACCCTCCATTCATTCACATCCCCCACCCCTTCTAACCGATAATACTCAATTATATTCATAAATACTTTAACAAAATGTCTTCAATCACCGATACGTGTGACGGGACATTAAACAAAAATTCCTCCTCCTTGTGTGTGTGCGCGCGCGTGTGTGTGTGAGTACATGTGTGCGTGTGTGTGTGAGTGCGCACTTGAGTTCCCTCTATTGTATTTATCTAGAAATCAGGCCATCTCCCGCACGCGCAGGTCAAGAAAAAGTTCCTGGGCGAGCTGATTGAGTTTAGTCGTCGGAATTCTGCGACATGATCCTTTCGCCTGCGACCGTCCAGCAAGCAGTTCGTGCGTATGGTTAGGGATTCGGCATGAAAGATAAACTAATGAAAAAGATACTCATTTGACCTAACGGTACGGTTTACCCAGATTCATGTGACATGTAAGCTGAGGCGCATGGAAATGTTGATCTCGCTTGATCTTGAATGGAGGTCAAGATCATTCTGAAAAGTTATACCCAAAGGGTGCTGGTACTGGAGTCGATGGTTAAGATGTTTCCAAGATTCCCAGGCTTTTGCTTGTTCCGGAGAAGTTGATTTTTAAAAAAAATGCTTTTTCACAAACTATTTTATGTAGTTTTTTCCACTCATGATGTCACGGAGAGTGGTGCCTCGATCACTTTGTTTGAAAAAAAGGAAGCAAGTAATGAATGGTTACTGTCGGATCTCTTCATACTGAATCAAAGTCAGGGTGAAATTGATTCCTTCAGTAGATCAGTTAGTTTCAGATTGTGCGGTTCTTGGTTGCGGTTCAAAATGCACGAGACACAAAACACTGAGAGAAGGCATCGGTTATATGGACTGACCTTGCGACCTTGACTTTTCTTCAAAGTCATAGTAGAATTTTTTTAAAAATCTTTTTGAATGTTGCTTCTCAATGTCGAGTTTCTCAGATTCAAATGAAAACTGAAAGGTAAACATTGCCGATGTTCCCCAAGGTAGATTTCTGTCACCTATCCTGTTCACATTATGGTCATGTTCGACTACAGCCATTAGAACAGCAGAGGAGGCAACTACTCTCCCGACTATCTGGGCTAGAATTTGATTCTGCGGATAGTTGCATTCCCACTCTGTCGGCCAAGAGGGCTTTAGGACAATCGACGTAGGGGATGGTCCCCAAAGGACAACTAGGCCACGTGGCTGCAGCACTAAGAGCCAGTGAAATCTTGCCTCCTTGTTTGAGAGTCATAGTTCTTCACAAAAAACTAAAGTGTAAATTAATTTCTAGTTGCAGTTGAGAAACCATTGATCATACAACACTCACTTTGCGGTTGATCCACCTGTAAGCGTTATGTGGATCTCTGAAATAAACCGCCACAGACGGTCCAATGACTACACTGGTAAACGAAACCCTTGATTAAATACTCTGATGACTGATCTTGAAGATCTTTCTAACTCTTGACACTGTTGGGAAAAATTGAATTTTTTCCTCCTGTTGCAAGGACAACTTTTTATATTCAGATGTTCAAACAATGAAAGAAATGAATATTGATTTTATGGAAAGACCGACCCCTGCCCCTCATCTCTTTATCAATGGCACAAAAATCGAACGAGTACGTGGATACAAGTGTCTGGGAAAACAATTGATGATAGATAAACTCCGTTTTACACATAACACATATCAAATCCAAAAGATTTGCAGTTTCACACTCACCACATATCATGTGCAAAAGAAATGACAGTCTCACATTTACTGTTTAGAAAAGCTCAGAAATACTCGGGTCAGACCTAAACCCTCCAAGATTTTTACTGTTGCTTCATTGAATCAGTTTGAAGTATCTCTTTTATCTGCTGGTATTAAGATTTGAACATGAAGAACAAGATAAACTTATAATTAAAAAAAAATTATTATTGATTTTTATGCCTGTCCCCATATTATGATTATTACATGTGAATGGATGTGATTATCGGATTAGTTAACTAAGCATTGAAACATTTTATGTTCCTCTATGTATTCATATCTGACTGATTTTCGTACATTGCCAGGTAAAATGCATCACAGAAGAATGTCTCATATTGAAGATTATAAAGCAATCTGTATCCTGAAAGAGTGAGGTTAAAGAAAAGTGTACCACAAAGTATGAGGTAAACAAACACGTACATCAAGGAGTACATTACAAGTTGTTTAAAAATTCGATTCTCTCGGCGTTTCAATCAGCACGCGCTCGTCATTGTCATGATGGTGTAGTTCAGTTGTCAGCTTTCAAATAAAAGCATTTGTATTTTCAAAGTGCGGTGAGCAAACAACGCATTCCTGCTGGTATGTTCTCCATCCAATATGGATGAATACGTATGGCTGTCTCTTCGAAAAGTTCACTGCTCGCAGCTCTATTGGAGGGCATGCCAATGATGACTGTCAATGAAACCTTCACCACATTTATGAAAGTCCGCAGTTATTAGCTCTGTGCTCGATCGATAAAAATGTAGGTGCGTCACGAGGGCAAAGTATTTTTTAGTCCTCGACAGAACCCTCCAGCACCACTGCCAGCACCGTCTGCCATGCACGTACATACATACACAAGGGCAGCCCCACGCGCACGCATGCATGTACGTGCGCTCTCTCTCTCTCTCTGTATGTGTGTTTGCTGAATGGCACTGTTTCTACAGTTACTGCTTGTGCACCGAAACCTTCAATGAATTCCCAGTTCAGAACAGCATGGACTAATAATAAGCTCTTTCTCTGCGTCGTCTGTATCTTTGTCTGTCTGTTTACCTGTCTTTTTATCTGTATGTCAGTTTGTCTCTGTCTGTCTCTCCATATAATAATAATAATAATGGTATTTATATAGCGCTGGATCTTGTGCAGAGACAAATCAAAGCGCTTTCGCACCAGTCATTCACACGCATGCATAACTCTAATACTGTAGAAACTAAAGACAAGGAAGGGCAGGCAAGGGAGGCTATTTTGGGAAGAGGTGGGTTTTAAGGCCAGACTTGAAAGAGCTGAGTGTGGAGACTTGACGAAGCGAAAAAGGAAGTTCATTCCAATCGCCAGGTCCAGAAACAGAGAAAGAACGGCGGCCAACAGTCGAGTGTTTGAATCTGGGTATGCGTAAACAGAGTGGATCCGAGGCCGATCGTAGTGAGCGAGATGGAGTGTAGAGGTGAAGGCAGCCGCAGAGATAGGAAGGGGCAGTTTTGTGAATGCATCTATAACATAGAGTGCTGATCTTGTACTTTATTCGGTGTGAGACAGGGAGCCAGTGGAGATGTTGAAAAGAGGAGTGATGTGCTCAGATCTTTTCTTTCTGAGGACGAGTCGGGCAGCAGAGTTTTGTATGCGCTGAAGGGACTGAATGGATGAAGCAGGCATACCAGACAATAGAGAGTTACAGTAGTCAAGGCGAGAGAGAATGAGAGAAACGACAAGCTCTAGATGTTGCGTCAGTGGACAGATATTTCCGGACGGCACTGATGCGTCGCAGTTGACAGTAGCAGGACTGACATGTCTGACTGATAAATTTTTGCATGGACAGTGTATTGTCAAGGACAACACCGAGGTTCCTGACTGACGTGGAAAGAGGGATGGATGTACTGCCAAGTTTGATTGTGTCAATTGTGATGGAAGACAGTTTTTGTTTAGTTCCTATGATCATCGCTTCAGTTTTGTCCGCGTTCAATTGTAACTTATTTCGAGTCATCCAGTTTTGAATGTCCAGGAAGCAGTTGGATGTTTCTTGCAAGAGCGACATCGACAACAATTTTTCAGGGGTATCACTCTTCTGGAGTTGAGTGTCATCAGCATAAGAATGATGACTGATATTATGGCGGTTGATAATTTCAGCGAGAGGAGCAGTGTACAGTGTGAAGAGCACTGGGCCTAAAACAGATCCCTGTGGGACTCCATGTTTGATTTTAACGGGTTCAGATTGGAAATGATCAACAATGACAGACTGGAATCGATCAGTGAGATAAGATTTGAACCAGTTTAGAACAGTGCCGTTGATACCAAATGTAAAATGAAGACGGGAAAGAAGGATTGAATGGTCTATCGTATCAAAGGCGGCTGACAAGTCGAGAAGAGTGAGAAGGGAATTTTTTCCTGAGTCGGACGCTATCAGTAGATTGTTCAGAATGTGGAGGAGAGTGGTTTCGGTGCTATGGTCAGCGCGATAGGCAGACTGAAATGGGTGGATGAGATTGTTGAAACCTTTCTCTCTATGTCTGTCTCCGTCTCTGCCCGCCTCTCCCTCTATCTCTACCCCTGTCTATCATAATCCATATTTCATCACTCTCATCATTCTCTCACCCCCCCTCCCCCCCACTCTCTCTCTCTCTCTCTCTCTCACTGATATTGATCTGAACAAGCACGTCTAGGACAAAGACTGCGATCGCGACAGCATTCATAGAACGTCAGCTCATTCAGATACCTTTGTTAGCATTGACAACAGGCATGCGATCCTCGTCAATGATTCACCCATCACACTGTAGCTGACTCAGCATCTACAAATACCGTGCAGGCACATTGCCATTGATAAGGTAGCCTACATGTACTCCATGTACGTGACGGGTGAAACGTGAGACCAAAGTTGTCAGAGATGGCGAAATGTCACATAACCTCCCCCCACCCCTCCATCTGCTCTCCGTGCATCTGCTTCTGTATCCTTTCCAGTCCCTGCCTGATTCTTTCTGCCTCTAGCTCTCTCTGTCTCTTTCTGTCTGTCTGTCTCTCTCTTTTTCTTATTTCTCTCTTCCTCCCCATTTTCACTGTATGATTGATTTAATGGTGAATGCGAACGAAATGACAAGGAGTTAAAAGGTCATTAAACAGATTCCACACACACACACACACACACACACACACATAAAAAATATATATATGCCCGAAAGAAAAGGATGAAAAGAGCGTATACTACATCACGAAAAGAATACACACCCGATGGATAGAGCAACAGTATTCGTCTATTGTATTGTCAGTATTGTCAAGATGGTGCAATGTTTTAGCGCTGCAACAGCTCTTTATGATATGCTTTTATTGTCTTAAATCACCATTCGGTTTGAAATCGTTCACGTTGAATTCTGAACATACCCTCCGAGACCCCCCTCGCCCCCCCACCCCCCATTCTCTTTCTCTCTCTCACACCCCTTCAGTAGGGGCTATGGCCTATATGAATAAATTGTCTGGTCTGGTGTACTCTCTCTCTCTCTCTCTCTCTCTCTCTCTCTCATTATATCCATCAAATGAGAGCGACAGTTGGGGACTGTAGAAACTTTAGTATGAATAGGAGGGACATATCATGTGTCAGCAACATGTGTTTGACGTATTGTTAACACAGGCCTTTGTCTAAAGCCATCCTGATTAAACAGTGCTTCATCCCTCCCTCCCTCCCTCTCACTCTCTCTCTCTCTTCTTTCTCTGTGCTTACCGTTTCCTCTCTGCGTCTTTTTCTCTGCCTTTGCGTGTGTGTGCGGAGCGTGCTTGTGCTTGTGCGCGGCGCCGGTGTACATACACGCACACACACACACACACACACACACACACACACACACACACACACACACACACACACACAACCACCTACTACTTACGCACACTTATATTATAATAATTGAATAACGTGTATGCGGATTAATGTGATGATAGCAAATAGACAAAAGTGACTAATCGTATAGCGGAAGCAGGAAGAAAACAAACGGAAAAAAATCCTATCAATAATTAGAAATGAATACAGGGATATATGCTTTGCCTCAGGGTTTCAAAATGTCCTTCAAAGCGAAAGCAATTACGAATATGTCCATCAACTCAGCGTGTCTCACGAAAGAGCTTTTATTTCATATTCTAATCAGCTATGGTAATTGTCAGTAACTGTACCATCCAGTGGTTGACATCCAACAATAGAAGTCTGTCTCTGTGGTCAGTTGTCTTCTGCATCAAAGAGGTGGGGGGTGAGGTGAGGAGGAGGGGAATGGGGAAAGCAGGAGTGGGGAAGGAGGGCAAAAGAAAGACACAAAGCAAGTGGAAAAACAACAACAACAACAACAAAAGAACAAAAACAAACCATAAAAGAAACAGTGTTCATACGTACAAAAAAAAATCAAGAGTTTATGACACATTTGCTATGATGTTGAGTGATGGTCTAGAGGTAACGCGTCCGCGTAGGAAGCGAGAGAATCTGAGCGCGCTGGTTCGAATCACGGCTCAGCCGCCGATATTTTCTTCCCCTCCACTAGACCTTGAGTGGTGGTCTGGACGCTAGTCATTCGGATGGGACGATAAAACTAGGTTCCGTGTGCAGAAGGCACATATCGCACGTAAAAGAACTCACGGCAACGAAAGGGTTGTTCCTGGCAACATTCTGTAGAAAAATCCACTTCGATAGGAAAAACGAATAAAACTGCACGCAGGAAAAAAAATCAAAAAAAGAGTGGCGCTGTAGTGTAGCGACGCGCTCTCTCTGGGGAGGGCAGCCCGAATTTCACACAGAGAAATCTGTTGTGATAAAAAAAAAAATGCAAATACAAATATAAATTTGTCTCCCGTTAGGGTTTGGACCACCAGGTGGTGGTGTCCCTTAGCCAGGTGCCATGAGCGCAGGGTGCTGAGAGGAGTGAAGGGTCGGTACGTTGCGGTGGAGGTCACTGCTGTTGCCGAGACATCTGAGCAGTCTGGTCCAGGAGATGAACCTAGGATCATGACAGGCATCACAGATAGTCTTCCTCGTGAGGGAGGATTCACTGGACCCCTGCTTGCTGCCAGCGAAGCGTTTCGAAACGTTTGACATGTCCCCTGTCCCCTACTCTTCCACTTACTGCCCACCGACCCACCCGAACGTTTTTACCACCGTTCCTATTTTCTTTAGAGTGTCTTTGCAAAGTTATCTGTAAGACATGATATGTAGCGGACAGACACATCCCCAGCTGTAAAAACGGCAAGTTTGAAAAAAAAATTAGCCTCGGACAAGCTAGAATCAGCTTTGAACACGGACACACAAAGTGAAAGTAATGTCAATACATAGAGGGTGACATCCACTGAAATCTGTCCAAATTGTACTAAACATATGGATGCAAATTACGCAAAACCAAAGAAGGGTGTGTAGCAAACTAAAAGAATGAATTGATTGCTTAATTATGCTAAACAAAAAATAAGTATTTTCCATGAGATATAGGCACAGAGTTCAAATCATGACTGCTTGAATGTCCATTGGCTTGAATAAGGGTAAATAAGAGGTACAGAGAAATAAACCGAGGAAAACTTAAGGTGGGTGTTAGTTAAAACTGAAAGAGCCCCTGGCACACTGGGTTATTTTTTGACAAACTGGGCTAGTCCAGAAATACTCATACTGCGGAAACTAATCAGGCTGCCACTTAACGCGTTCTGCCCACGTTTTCCTAATACCACAGAACCCATCTGCTTTCGGTTAATGATGTCTTAGGCGGGAGGTGAAGATGGTCCTGAAATATAACAATGGTCTAAAAAATCGGCTGCTAAAGAACCATTCACTCTCGTGACCCATGCAGACGTCTTAACTCACAGAATCGTGCAGTGAGGATCGCGGTTTGATCCCACAGACATAAAGCTTTCCTCGGGCTGAAAAAGATCAGCATCTTTGTGTGGCCAAAGATAGAAAACCCATGGAAAAGCCAGCATGTCTGTCCAATTAGTGACCTACCTAACCAACTGATGCTCGGGAAGTAGCGCACACGTGAAGCGTGGGGTTCGTTCAGGCATGAGGAGGGATTTTAAAAGATAAGAAAGCTGACGTTGCTGATGTTTTAGCTGATAGACATCTTTGTCTCGTGTCCTTGACTCGCCATCGACCTGCCATTTGTTCCGTTTGCTCGTGGCTGGCAGATTGTCCTCTTTTACATCATGGTCACTATTATTATGGGCTATACATTTACATGAATATTGAAAGCAATTTGGAATGAAAAAGGACTGCATTTTTAACATTCGTAGGAAATCATGGAATGAAGAACAGAAGAAGTGTTGTGGCGTATTAAGGATATAAGAAAGGAAACTATAGAAAACGTATTAGTATGAATAGACTGTGTCGTTTAATTATTGTCTGTAAAAGAATGACGTTTAAATTGAAAGCACCATTCTGATCTTTGCGAACTGCCTTACATGGAGCTTGCTGTACTTTGGGACTGAGGACACGCTGACTATCGGCCACTTTTAGCTTTGTCTTTTTTCTCTCTCTCTCTCTTTTTTTTTTTTTTTTTGAAGGGTGTTGACTTGAGTATTGTCTGTTGCCAGAGTGACTTTAACACTGTCCTTTTGGTAGAGTGTGTGTACAATAAGCTGTTTTATAAGAAAAGTTTCCATTATCAGTCTGGACGGTACAGTCTTTATCAGCCGGTCTGCCAAAATAAGTCAAAATAGTAATCTTCATCATATCAAATCTTATACGAAAAGGGAGTGTTGGCTGCATGTAACAAGCGAGATTTTTCCATTTACATGCCTTTCATTTTGGGAATCTGCAGCCTTTCGATTTTTTTGTGGTAGGATCTAAAGTCCAGCTCGATTCGATCAGCAATGAACGACGTGATTTGTAATGTTAGGTCCTGTAAGCAGTTAAAACAAGAACATAAAATCATACCAAGTGCATTTTGAATAGGGATTTTTTATTTCTGTCGCGTCTCATGAACGCGTCACACGGATTCCTCTAACCGCATGAGGTTCGAACCGTTCTACTCATGCAAGAGCACAGTAAACGGACCGGCTGGAATGTTACGCTTCGCATGCGCAGGGTTTTGTTCATCAGTGACATTGGCATTGATTCAGGACCAGAACACACACACACACACACACACACACACACACACACATACAAACGCGCAAGCGCGCGCACACACACACACACATACACACACACACACAGAATAAAATGGACGAGAAAAGCAAAACACGGAAACAATTTTTGTTTTGGAAAGAGAAAAATGGTTCTGTCATCGTGTTACATTACATATTAATGTCCCTACACCCCATATGTGATCTGCTTATTGATTTGTTTATTTGGTCGTTTGTTTTAGAAAATAGAAATAAGAAGACGAAAGTAAGAAGGCCACGAAAGAAAAACAGGGGAAACAGTTTTTAGAATATTGAGAAGACTACTCGCGTTGTGGCGTTTTGTTGCATACGACAACAGAGAGAGAGAGAGAGAGAGAGAGAGAGAGAGAGGATGGGTGTAGGCAGATGGACAACAGACACAGAGAAACAGTGCGAATGAAGTAATTTTTGGAAAGAACAAAAATACTCCTTCTGTGGTGTTTTATGGCTTGTGCTATCCCTCACCCTTTCCAATCACCAGCGTCATCCCCACCTACCTCTCCTATCTCCTGCGGGCGCCGGCAGGTGTGATGCTCCAGAATGCCCCAAACCACAAGCTCATGCCATCGAGTCTGGAGAAGGCTGGACATGACCCCAGTGTCGGGATCATCAACTTGAGAAGAAACTCCATCCTTTACCCCCTAAAAAGTACTCCCATGTCAATAATTATAAGAATTTTAACTAATTAACCAGAAAGCACAGATGAGTATTAGTGGTGATGGAAAAAAAAAGCCGAGTGCAGTTAATTTTGGGCAGCCCCCAAACACACTCTAGCCCAGGGCCTGGTTGCATGAGGTGATCTTTGCAGCGCTAAGTTCGCTTGTAGTGAAGAATGTTCCTCAATAGAAGGAATTTACCGTGGAGTTAGGAACATTATCAACGATAAGCAAACAACGTTGCTAAGAGTTCTCTCGTGCAACCCACCCCTTGTCCCGACAGCTCTCCATGGTGGGTCCGTGTGGACTGGTGTCTTTTGAACTCCCACAGTCATTCAGGGGATGTAACTCCACACGTACACTCCATAGTGAGCTATTTTCGAGTAGTGCTACTGGCTCCGAAAGAACTCCCTTGGAGTCTTCGGGGAACATGGAATGGAGTCGCGTTGGTTCTGCCCAAAAATGACCCTCAAGATTTGTTTTGATTTATATGACCAGCTGAAGGAAGGCCACCGCGAACTTGGAAGACTCTGCAAGCGCTTCATACCTTGAAGACAAACCTCAAAGCCTGTGAAATAGAAATCGCTTCCTGTGACATAGAAATAGCTTCCTGGGAAACTGATGCCCTTGACCGCTCTCGCTGAAGGATGCTGTGCTCTAGTGGCATAAAGACGTTTGAAAACAAGAGAACGCTGGCCATTAAGGAGAATCGTGAGCAAAGGAAGCAGGGCTCAACTTCTGGGGACGTTTTCCCATGCAACACCTGTGGCAAGTGCTGCGCATCCAGAATTGGCCTCTTTTCCCATATGAGGACACACACCGACAGATAAGCCTGCCTGCCTACTCTCCGTCGGTCCGACGGGAGACTCCAATGTCATAATATATATATATATATATATATATATATATATATATATATATATATATAAGACATTTCAGTGGGGGAAAATAGGTGAGCTCCTGGCGCATGGAGGGGGAATTAAAAAAAAAAAAAAGCCTGCCCTGATGTGACTCCAAGGGGAACGTTTCTGGGCTGAATCCAGTGGAGTCCAAACGGCACTTGTGGAGGGAGTTATTTCCAGACGCTGCACCGGCGTGTGGAGCTCTGCAAACGGTGCAATGGCTCATGGCAGTTTTCAGTCACTTTTTTTGCCTATAAACACGTGCATCCTTTAATACTACTGGTTCTTGGAATTAACTGGATGTTCACACATTAACTGGATGTTCACACACACACTCACACACAGAGGGGGAGGGGGGCGGGGGGCAAAGAATTCGAGAAATGGATAGGCAGAAAGAGAGAGAGAGAGAGAGAGAGAGAGAGAAAGGGGGGGGGGGGAGAGGGGGCAAGAAAAACAGTGACAGGCAGACAACACAGAATATTTTACATAATCATACCGCACATATAAATAAAAGGCGTGATTTTGCATTCTCTTTGCAGAACCCGAGCTCAACACTGCGGTATGAATCTGCACGCACACACACACACACACACACACACACACACGTAACTTCAAGACCGCACGAAAAACATGCACAACACGCGAGTGAGCGCAGAGCACAAAGAGAGGTGTGTGTGTGTGTGTGTGGGCTGGGTGGGGATGGCGGGTACTCATTAATGCATGTTTGAAAAAAAAAAAACATGGGGTTTCACTTCCATCAGGAATGTGACAGCTGGAAAAACGCGGCCCTCACTGTTATCGGTCGGCTGATCAGCTCCATTCTTGTGATGAAGCCTACTCAACATTTCCAGTTAGCTTCGCCTGACTAAATCAATACATCCACCACCTTATCGCTCGTTCGTACACGCTCACACGCACCCCCCCCCCCCCCCCCACACACACACACACTTATACACACACACTCTCTCCCTCTCTTTCTCCGTTCTGTCATTGTATCACTTGTCTGCCTGCTTGCATTTCTCTCTATGTCTCTGTCTTTCTGTTGAAAATCGTTCCTGTTTATACATGCAATTTCAGAGGATTGGATAATTCTGTATATTCATGGGAACGTCAATGGAATTCTATTGTCAGCACGTCCCTCCTTCCCAGCACCCCAGTGCAATGATACCTATGGTCTGAATGCAATAAAACATCCATTCTCTCTCTCTCTCTGTGTCACAGACACGCGCGCGCACACACATACACGCTTACAGACGGAATGAGCTTCACCCCCAGCTCCCCCACCCCCGCCCCCGCCCCGCGTACAACAAAACCTGCACAACACCAAAACCCCAGCACTGAAAAACGTGCCCTGGAAGACGCAAGCCCAGAGGTCTTTAACTTTAAGCTCAGCTCTACCGGAAGAGCTTCTTAAAGGCAAGATCAAAATGACGGCGTGGAAGTGGAGACCCAGGTAACCAAACTACCGAACACGGGTCAGACGACTCCCAGATGAATGGCACGCACATCACGTAGTCGTGACGTTTCTCAGGACGCAGACTTGTATGTGAGGAACTTTGTTTTGTGGACTGCTCACTCGATTCTGTGTTGAACGCGCCGAAGACCAGTTATAAAACAGAAGTACTGGTATGAATAACAACAAAAGCAACAGGAATGATAATGGTACTGGTGATGGAGAGCATAGTGATACGTGATTACTGATTGGTACAGTCGCACTGTGAGGGACAGCGGGGTATGTTGAGTCAGAATTTTTTGCAGTAACTTCAAACATCATTCAAACTTATCACTCCAGTTAACTTAAAAAAAACAACCCTTTATTCATCTGTAAACATGCACGCAACTGAAAGTTATTTTTCCACTAATTACGTCACAAAGCCAAAAACAAAACGGTAGCCGACACTGACTCAGCCTTCCTGGGGTGTGCTGAGTCATCTATTGAGTAGCATTCTGCAACTAAGAAAACAACAAACCAAATACAGTTTTTTTCTGTCATCATCCTGTTTGATCTCTTTGGTCTGCAAAAGAGTTCTTCTATAGATTAAACTAATCAAACACAACTGACCGAGAACAATAAGCACATGAAATATTCTTCAACACCCTTGGATTATATAACATGAATAGGGAAAAATAATCTGTGAAGTAACTGTAAAACCATATTCATCTGAAATGTTCTCGAGAATAGCTCTTCTGATCACTGACACAAGTTACAAATGAAAACACTGGCCTGGTCACTATCTGTGCAGGCCTAATGGCACCATCCTTTGCAACCACTGCACTGAATCCAATCTTCCCCAGGTTTGGACTGTCAAAACAGTCCACAGCAAATTATGCAGCGATCATCCTGGTTTGTGGGCACACGTTGGATCTTGTCTTGTGTGTGATTTTTCGAGCCATGTGTCTGCTGTTCTGTTGCAAGCATTGTTTTCTCAGGCCTTTCCTACTCATCAGATTTGATAGGCAGATCTTTGGTTGTCTCCACCGGAGTTTCACATTCATCAGTTTCAGCTGATTTCTCTATTTTATTCGTTTCATCCACTAAAGGGTTTGCTGGATTGTATGATGATAAGTTTTCAACAGAGAATGCGTCTGTTCGTATCCAGACAGTGTGTTGAACACGTTGAAGAAAACACCTGATGTCACATCATCAACAGACCTTCTGGCAGAACGGGAACTGGATCGTCTCCCGTATTTATCACAGAAATCTCCAAACTAACAATTTCATATGGGACAAAGCTGTTGCTGAATGTTGAAGCAATGGTGTTGAGATAACAAACCAGATCATTCACGCTGCTGAGCTTAAGAACAGCATCCCCCCTTGGTGATGACATGCCAGAATCATTTCTGGAATGAGAGTCAAATATGTAGCAAGTGTCTCTTTAAGTGGGTTTGTACAGCATTAGTAAGAACTTTTTGATGATCATCACACATAATGGTGCTTGGCTGAAAATGCTTTGAAGATTTCTTTACAGAATTTCCTTCATTGAGGGTGTCTTGTCGTCTGTGAGGATACTACAGACTAGCAAACCCTGGTCAACAAAGGACACTTCTTCAAAAACGCTGAACGATTTTGTAATGTCAGAGACAAGCAGATATCCCGTTTCATTTTCTGGCTGAAATGAAATGATATGTCTGTACAAGCGATCACCATTCATCAGAATACGATCCAGGTCTTCTCTTGACCACGGAGTTATGTTCTTTGTGGCCGCATGAGAAGCGGCAGTGGCTGCCATGGCTGAACACTTGAGACCTCTCGAATCAGATTGGAAGATACGATGTCCTTGATGCCAGGATGCTTTCAAGACTGAAACAGGTGGACGTCCTGAAGTATCTGGTGCTAAATTCAGACATTTCTTCACACCAGTCACTTTCGCAGCTGGTCGGTTTCTTTTTGCAGCAATGAGCTGTGCCTTTTCAGGAGCATCTGTCCGTATTCTACTTTTCCCTGTGGACTTTGTCATTCTGTTTGTCTGTTTTCTGCTGCCTGCTTTTGGAAACGACATCACTGTTTCAGGTGAAAAAGTTTGATCCATGTCACTTGTGCATTGTGGACTCTCAGTTGTGACTGGAGGGACTGGCAGATCATTTTGAACTGGTGGTGGTGTTGTCTCAGTTCTGATAGGATGAGCTGGTTGGTCATTCTCTGGTTCACGCGAAGTGGTCTGATCAGTGACAGGTGGGTCTGGAGGTATGCAATACTCCTTGTGTGGGAGCTGGCTTTTGTCTTCCATGATTTTCTGTGGCTCTGGCACAGTTGATTGAATGAAATCTGATCCTGTGAAAATATCAGAATCCAATGGGGCAATTCCAGTGTTTTGGAAGCCAGACACAATGTTTGTTATGGTGAAAGCTCTTGGATAAGCTTTTCCCACGATTTCAGCCACATCGTGAATGCTCATTCTCTGACCCGGGTGATTGTACATCCAGTCATTGCAGGATTTAAGGTAGAAGGGATTGAACGGTCCAAACATTGTGTGGTCAAGTGGTTGCAGACGATGGGAACAATGCGGTGGGAACGTCAGCAAGACAATGCCGTTTTCACGACAGAAATCGATTGCTTTAAGGGACACGTGGCTCTGAAGATTGTCCAAAAGTAACAAAACATCTCTGCTTTTGAGCACATTGTATGCTTCACAAAATGTCTCAGACATTCTATAAATAACTCAGCATTCATCCACCTGCTAGGACTGCTCTGACCAAGTGAACCGTTGGTGCTCCTTTGACCATGTGATCATGCAACTGTTTCCTGGGGAAGATAAAGCAAAGGGGGGGGGGGGGGGGGGGCGTATTTCCAATGGCATTCACGATGGCGCACACAGTAACTGTTTCTCCTCTCTCATGTTAGACTACCTGTGATACGTGTTTACAGCCTGATTCTGCGACTACATGTTGAGGTTTCTGGGATGTTGTAACACCTTTTTCATCCAGATTATATATTCTTTCAGGTGTAAGATTGTACTTCGTGAACACTTCTGGCTTGTCATAAAAGGTCTTCACATTGTGCTCACTGAATGCAGTTGCTCGAGCTAGGCTCGTAGCTTCAGGTGTTCTCAGACACAACGTTTCTCTGTGGCGATGGGAAAACGAAGTAATCCAATCTTTTCCAGCAAGCCCATGCTCATTCCAGGTTGAAGGAAAAGCCTTCTTGTTGAGAACTGCAAGTTCATAAGCCATGTTACGCACAGTTTTTTTTGTCAAGGGGAAACACCATGCATGACGTTTTCATCAGGTAGTCCACCACAGTGGTCTCTTCTGTCTTTGAAAACACACGTCTTGTAGCGCAGGCATCTGAAAAAGTGCGGTAAGTGTACTGAGGGTCTAGCTGTCTTTTTTTCAAGTGGCGTCTCGGCGTTTCAAAACTGATCCCATACCGTTCTGCCACTTTCCTAATGGATTTCCCACCAAGGATAGCATCTTGAGCCTCCTGCAAACGCGATGCAGATACCTCTCCTTTCCTTTTCTTTTGTATATCCGCACCATCTGTTTTAAGAAATAAGAAAATGAGAAAAAATATAGCAATCATTTTTTTTTCTAAATCAGTAAATATATGTTTGATTAAGATTTTAAACAAGTGTTTAATCTCTCACGGGGGCAGCTTGAGTCACCATGAGGGCAGGTTGAGTCTGTGACCCAACCTTCCCTGCTCAACCTGTCCCACATAATGTGCTTTGACAAATCACAGCATAATCAAAATACATGTGCTTCTGCAGTCAAAATGCTGATATCCTTATGTTCGTAATCTTTTTACTTTTGTTATTTGAAACATTTCTTTTTTTCTTTCTTAAATGTAACACACAATAATACACTAATACAGGGGTAAGTAAAACTTGCCGTTTGGCAGAGAAGACGAGTAGAATGCAGCTTGACCCACTTGTAGATTTGCCAGTCAAAATCAAAATGGCGTCAGACGTAGAAATGGGTATTCCAAAACTTAGACCAGGAACAAAAACGAAAGAAGGATGCAAAATATTCTTTTAATTGAGGGTGACCCAACTTGCCCCTTGACTCAACGTACCCCGCTCTCCCCTGTCTCTTTTGCGGTCCACGAAACTTGAATTTTTCACTTAACGTCAGCATTTTTACGGGGAAAAGACTGGATAATCATGTGTATGCATCAGCACATTCTTCTACAACCATTGTGTGAAATGCAAACTCAGCTTTTAAAGAATTTCTTTCACTTGTTCAGTGTGCGTGCGTGTTTGTGTGTGTGTGTGGTCGTGTGTGTGTGTGTGTGTGTGTGTGTGTGTGTGTGTGTGCGTGCGTGTGTGTGTGTGTATGTGTGTGTGGTCGTGTGTGTGTGTGTGTGTGTGTGTGTCTGCCTGCGTGCGTGTGTGAAAGTCCGAATTGTGCAGCTTTGAAGCTATTGTATTCTGCCATTATTTGGAGAGAAATATTGTACTTTTGTTGTGAGTTTTTTTAAATTATTTTATTTTAATATTTTATTTTCAATATCAGCCTTGATCGGACAGGTGGTAATGGACCTTCAGTCTGCACTGTTTGATGTTAGAGAACGCATCCGAAAGAAGCAGCTTTGTCTGAAATGAGTATCGTATACGCCAGAAAACGCGTTAGGCAGTTTTGCTCGATTTATCGAAGCCAAAAAGTCGTGATAAAGACAGGTTTGAAACTTGGCCTTATCTGTACGTAAAACAATGAAATGCCGATCGATGTGGGATGCTCAAGATAGAATTGCTCCGTTTCCAGCACTTAACTTTCGGTTTCACAAACATCCCTATCCTTCCATCGTCAGCGCTATCGCTCTGGTTGTTGTTGTGCAGCAGGAACCACATATGAGCCATGGAGTCTTTGCCCATTGTTGTGTTTGTTTTTAAATGCGCACGCCATTTGCACAAACTTGCTGGTAGGCGTATTTCTGTGCCAAGAACACCACATGAGAAAACGAAAATGTTGCAATTGCGTAATGTCTTCTAACTGGGCAAGATAATTTGTTCTTGAAACAGTTTTCTTTCGCCTTTCTTCGCCCATTTACTCTCTAAAAGAAGCTTGCGGCGTGGAAACAACAACAACAACAAAAACAACACCGTAACTTTTCAAAACGTGATCCACTTTGAAACAGACGTCAAAGACGACACGTACGTAACCTTCTACTGACACCTTATGACGTCAAAGAACGCTCTTTTTTTCTTTTCTTTTTTTTTCTTTTTTTTTCCATGTGCGTCCTTTGTATCATCCCCTTCCTCCATCCTTGCTCCCACCGTCGCAGTGCACACACACACAAACACACACACACACACAGATGATTCCTTCAGCTTCGGCATAGAGTTTTTGTTTGTTCCTTGCCTTGACTGTTTTTGGAGCTAAGTATCGGGGGAGAGAAGGGGAGCGTGGTGAGAGTAACCGAAAAAGTGGCGGTAGGCACAGAGCGAGTGAGCGACAGAGAGCGGGGTGGAGGGGGCGGGGGCGTAAAAATCAACACTAAAACAAAAACCAACATGAGATACACTTCAGTGTGCTGACTGCCTGTTCGAAAGTTCACAGTTTCCCTTAATGCCAAATCAATTCGGCTGAGGAGAACGGTTCGTCTGATGATGACGTGTTTTTGATGACAAATGAGAGCAGTGTTTGTCATTTCAACTGCGCTGACGTCATAGTTTTTTGTTTTTTGTTGTTTTTTTTTAAATTCAATTCCCCCTCCCTCTCCATGTCTTTGGTAGATGCTGGAAGGGGGTCCGGACGCGAAACGGAATAAACCGGAGACTAAACCAATTTAAACGTTCACGATCAGAAACCGGATTAACCCTAAAGACTTATGAGAAAATAATGTTGTTATGAATGAATGGTAAGTTAAAAGAAAAATCCAAATTTGGTATTGACAGACAAGGTATTTCTAGAGAAAAAAAAGGCAACGTTTATCTCTCTCTCTCTCTCTCTCTCTCTCTCTCTCTCTCACACACACACAGATCCGAATCACTGGGTTATCATACTGACTCATATACACATGAGCCAAAATCCTCATTGAATATTGTGTCAAGTACTTGCGCTTGACTGCGGTCTTTACGTGTGTTGTGAGCGCTTGTCTGTGTTTGCACGCATGCGTGTGTGTGTGTGTGTGTGTGTGTGTGTGTGTGTGTGTGTGTGTACTAGTACTAGTGCTGTTTTCGTGGACGAATACGTAAGTTTTTGTTTTTTTTGTTTTTGTTTGTTGTTGTTGTTAAATAGTCACGTATCAATCTGTTTTCGACTGACACTTAAAAAAGAGGGGTCATTTGTTCTAGGAACACGTGGGCTATGCATTCTGAAACAATACAATACAATACACAAACTTTATTGTCTATACTTTGGTACAGAGATTTTCTTTTTGGCAGCAGCACATGTCCAACATAAGAAGAAAAACAACAAACAAATAAAATGAACAGAAAATAAAAAGATAAATTAAATGGCACCAAATGGAAATAGCTATACACAAATATACAGATTACTTAAATTTACGTGCCTCTCCATTTCAGTCAGCCAAGCCGCATTGCTCATCTTCATACACACACACACACACACACACACACACACACACACACACACACACACACACATATATATATATATATACATATATATACACATATACATACACACATACATACATACGTATACACACACATATATATATACACATATACACATACATACACCTATCACATACATATACATATATACACATGCAACACACACACAATCAACAGGCTAAAATAGCAAACCATAAAGCTGCACTTCCATAGATCACTAAAATTAAGTGGCAACACAGTAAAACAATTTTTACTCATTCATACTAAATCAAAAACCCCTAGCACCACATTCTTCCCCCACTCCACCCCACCCCCACATCCTGAGGTCCATAATTCACATAAAACCAAACACACACACACACACACACACACACACACACACACACACACACACACACACACACACCAGTCATAATTTCACCACAATTTTCAAGGTTGTAAACATATCATAATTACATAAATTAATAGATAATTAAGTTAAAATAAATAAATAAATAATTTTTATAAGAAGTAAAAGCACATATACACCCACACCCATGTTCACACACACACACACTCTCTCTCTCTCTCTCTCTCTCTCTCTCT
Organism: Babylonia areolata; assembly: GCF_041734735.1. Taxonomy (NCBI): domain Eukaryota; kingdom Metazoa; phylum Mollusca; class Gastropoda; order Neogastropoda; family Buccinidae; genus Babylonia; species Babylonia areolata. The sequence continues at coordinate 73,697,631 of NC_134876.1, read as the reverse complement.
CTCTCTCTCTCACCAGTCACAATTTCACCACAGTTTACAAGGTTTTTAAAATATATCATAAGTACATAAATGAATGGATAAGAAAAAAAATTATAAGAAGTAAAAGCACACACACACCCACACCCATGTTCACACACACACACACACACACACACACACACACACACACACACACACACACACACACACACACACACACCAGTCACAATGTCACCACAGTTTTCAAGTTTTTTTTAAATATATCTTAAATACATAAATGAATGGGTAAGTAAGTTAAAATAAATAGATAAGAAGTAAAAGCACACACACATATACTCACCCACACACTCATACACATGTTCACTGACACACACACACACACACACACACACACACACACACACACACACACACACACACACACACACACCATAAATGAATAGATAAGTAAGTTAAAATAAACAGATAAAAAGTAAAAGCACACACACACACACAGATACACACCCACACACACTCATGCACATGTTCACACCCCCATCACCCACCCCCACACTGTCAATCAGTGGACAGAAAGGTGGTCAGTCCCCATCACTTGTTCAGCCACTTAAACATAGCCTCATATAAATAATTGCTGAGTCTTATTGCGGTTGGTATGAATGAGTTGTAGAACCTGTTGGTCCTGGTCCTCACACTCAGCATCCTGCCTGACCTTGCCGAGGCCTGGCGCCCCAGCTCCTCAGAGAGCGGATGCGACTCGTCATCACGGATCGCCCGCAAGCGCCTTACAGCCTTGGTCTCAAACAGCGTCTGGAGGTCAGCAACTGGGACACCGATCAACCTGCTAGCTGTCTTTGGGATCTTCGCCAGTCTGGCCTTGTCATGCTCCTTCATCGCACCAAAGATGCACAGGCTTTGAAGGTCAGGATGGATTCCACTGTGGTTCTGTAAAAGAGCTCCAGGAGCTTACGGCACACGTGGAATGTCTTCAGCTTCTTCATGTAGAAGAGGCGCTGGTTCCCCCGCCTCAGCAAGGCAGTGGCCTGCTCAGTCCAGTCCAACTTGTCATCCAGGATGGCACCCAGATACTTATACTGGGAGACAACGTCGACCACTTCTCCCTTGATGACCAGTGGACGCGGTTTCGGTGGATCTCTCCGGAAGTCCACGACCATCTCCTTTGTCTTGCCGACATTCAGCTGCAGGAAGTTCTCGTCGCACCACCCCACCAGCCGTTCAACTGCACTCCGGTAGGAGGTCTCATAAGTTGAGATGAAGCCAGTGAGGGACGTGTCGTCTGAGAACTTGACCTGCATGGCGCTGGTAGAGGCACACCGACAGTCTGCCGTATAGATGGTGAGCAGGGCAGGAGATATCACGCAGCCCTGTGGAGCACCGGTGTTGGTCTGGAGGAACGTGGACCCGGTGGTGCCGATCCTTACGCACTGTGGGCGCCTGGTCAGGAAGCTGTGAACCCAGTGAAACTGGAGGGCACTGACCAGTGTGTCTTTCTTCGCCATCATCGGATTTTTAGACTGCCGGATTTTTTTTTCTTCTCTAAAATAAATCTTCCGTTGACATGCCCAGTATTGATTACTGCTCCCTTCCTCATCTCCCCACCCTCCCACGGCCCCCCTCCGACCACGACACTCTCCCAAAGAGCTAGGTCTCCTGTGAAGGGTGGTCTCATGCCCGCGTATCTTTGATGGATTCCTTGTGAAAGGGTTGTAGGTTTGCTTGTTTGTGCAGTCACAGGATAAACCAGCCCGTGGTTGTGGAGAGGGCGTATACATATGTGTGTGTGTGTGTGTGTGTGTGTGTGTGTGCAGTTTAGGGGGTGTGGGGAGGGGGGTGACGAGAGGGAAACGGAAATAGAAGCTGCTCACGGTCGCAAACGCGCGAAAACAGCACCAACACACACACACACACACACACACACACACTACTAGATCCCGTTGTGATACCCCTCTCTGTCCATTTTGGATGCGCCGAGACGGTGGTAAGGATGGAGCGAGGGGTGGGGGTGGGGTGGGTGTTCATTAACTGATCGATAGATTTTGATCTTGTGTTAGCTCCGATGTCAAAAGAGAGAGAGAGAGAGTGTGTGTGTGTGTGTGTGTGCCTGCCTGCGTGCACGCGCGGCGTACGTGTGTGCATGCTTTTATGCGTGTGTGTCCGTGAAAAATAGACAGACAGAGAGAGAGTGTGTGTGTGTGTCCGTCTGTCTGTCTGTAAGCAGTCTGTTTGTCTGTCAATCTGTCTGTGAGAGAGAGTATATGTGTGTGTGAGAGACAGAGAGAGAGAGAGAGAGAGAGAGCTGCCTTATGTTCCGCACGTGTCCCTCTTAACACCCCCCGCCCTCCCGCTTCCCAAATGGAATGGAGAGTCGAGATGAAGAGCGGATGGAAAAACAACCAGAGGTGTCTGTCTGTCTGTCTGTCTGTCTGTCTGCCTGCCTGCCTGCCTGCCTGCCAGCAGTCTGTCTGTCAGTCTGTCTTTGAGAGAGAGTATATGTGTGTGTCTGTGCGTGTGAGAGACACAGATAGGGAGAGAGAACTGCCTTATGTTCCGCACGTCAGTGTCCCTCTTAACGCCCTTGCCCTCCCGCTTCCGAAATTGAATGGAGAGTCGAGATGAAGACCGGATGGAATAACAACCAGACTCTCTCTCTCTCTCTGTGTGTGTGTGTGTGTGTGTGTGTGTGTGTGTGTGTTTGTGTGTGTGTGTGTGCGTGTGTGTGTGTGTGTCTGCGCGCACGCGCTCGTGTGTGTGTGTGTGTGTGTGTGTGTGTCTGTCTGTCTGTCTGGTCATGTACACGTGGATGCCTCACATAACTCCAAACTTAAAACGTTTTTTATTCAAGGATTAAGATTTTAGGCATGGCCCATTCTTCAGACCTGTTAAGAGAGAGAGAGAGAGAGAGAGAGAGAGAGAGAGTTTGGATGTCGGCAACTGAGACTGTGTGTTTCAATTATCTCCCAAATCGACAAACAAATTAAGAATACGTTGAAGACCTATTTGTTGTCTGATCTTTGCGATCTATATTTCGGAACCTTTCCAAGCCAAAACACATTTTGTCTCCCTCCTCTCAGACAGCTTATGCGCAAAAATCTCTTCGAAAACAGAAACCAGGCTATTTCACGCAATTTGAGGACATGTTCCGTCGCAGCTATTTTGGTGATGGCTATTTCCTGATATTCACTCCCCCCCCCCTCCCCCGTCTACCACACCTCCTTTTTTTCATTACGTTTTTTTTCCCCCAAAACTATGGAGTGTCCACTCGATAATCACACACACACACACACACACACAGACGCGCGCGCGCACGAACAAGCATACAACCCCACAGAGCAGATAAAGGAAATCGAATAATTCATGGTTGGTGAACATAGATGTTTGTTCTCATGCCCCAGAATATGGCGTCTGCTGGTTCTTTCAAACGTTTCCAGTGTGCAATTGATATATATATATATATATATATATATATATATATATATATATATATATATATTTTTTTTTTTTTTTTTTTTTTTTTTTTTAACTGAATACTGGGTTTGATAAAAGATCGTTAATTAGTGTTAGATCTTTACACTACACTGTTGAGAGAAAATCGGTGAAACAATTATAGTTCTCCAGTTTGTGTGTGTGTGTGTGTGTGTGTGTATGTGCGTGTGTGTGTGTGTGTGTATGTTCGTGCATGCGCGTGTGTGTGTGCGCGTGCATGCGCGCGTGTGTGTGTATGTGTGTGTGTTGATTTGTTGACGCGAGTTAAATATTCTTGAGTGTTTTGAGAGGGGAGAGAATCTTAAACTGATTTTAATGCGCTCCTGTGTGTGTCTGTGTCTGTGTTAGTGTATGTCTGTGTCTGTGTTAGAGTGTGCGTGCGATGATCGTGTGTATGTGTGTGTGTGTTTGTGTGTGTGTGTGTGTGTGTGTGTGTGTGTGTGTGTGTGTGTGTGTGTGTGCGAGCGTGCGATGAGCACATGCAGGAAAAACAAAGAGTGGGAGAGGGGTTGGGGAGAATGATGAGTGAGTGAGGTGCAATTCAGAGAACTGCCCCCCGTTAAGAACACGACAGTTCAATTACTACGTGTGATGTCGCGGAATGCCCAAGAGTCCCATTCCAACCCTCACACCACCCAGCGTCACGAGCTGACTGACAATGAGATGTGGGCTGAGCGATAGAGATCGAGAGGTGTGAAGGGGGTGGGGGTGGGGGAAGGGTGTGTGTGGGTGGGGGTTGGGTGGGGTGGGGGGAGGGCAGAGAGCCATGATCAGTCTCACCAGGAACTGTCTCGTCTTCACCTGATATCAGTCAGTTGTCATCCAGAATTCTCTGCCCCCCCAACCCCCTCTCCCCCAGCACTGGTAACAGGCCGGGCCAAAACTGTCCGCTTTGGGTGTGGTCCTTTGTGTGTGTGTGTGTGTGTGTGTGTGTGTGTGTGTGTGTGTGTGTGTGATGTGATCTGCTCTTTTGGCAGAGCGGGGGTAATTCTGGTATGGTAGGCCATATATATCTTTCAAAAGTGGAAAAGTCATTTTCTCCGTGAAAAGAAAAGAAAACGTCCAGAACAACTTTTCACAATTATGATTCACTCTTTAACCCTTTCACCGCCAAGCTCGCATTTATGCACAGGCGTAATAGAGGACCCATGTCACTGAAAGGTGACCATTCATTGGTCTGTTATCCATGAACCTACTGCTCTTAATGTTCGGTGGTAGGATAGGGGGTGCACGGGAGGGGTAGTGCCTCTAGAGGGGGGGCTTGTCACGCTCTTCCGGGAGTGGTTCGTCCTCTGTTGGTCCCCACCGGCACCCAGCTCTCACTTACGGGTCCTAGAAGCTGCTAGCATGCGGCAGCGCCCAACCCCCGGGCAACGGCTTTGACAGACTGTCTAAACTAGGTGAGGGTAGTCGACGGGTCTCAAACCCTCGGTGAAGCGTGTGAAGACTGGATCCGGCGGACTCTGCGGACTCTGCGGAAGAAACCTTCATGGTTCAACGGAGAGGAAGGCGGTTGCAGCAGAGCACTGTGGAGTACTGAGGGCAGGATGAGGCACATAGGACATCCTGGTCATCCACTGCATCCGTTTCCGTCTCCAGTCGTCTTGCCACTGGATACAGACGGTCTCGGACGAGAGGGTGAGGTCGACGGTGCGCAACTCCTCCTCACTATAAACAAAGTCATCGCGCAAGTCATCAGTCATCCTTCATCCCATACCATCATTTTCCCCAAGCCCTGTGGCGACAGGCGAGCGACGAAGCGACAGGTGTGGGTACACTGGCAGTCGTAGCCGCGGACCTGCACACAGGCGGCTCAGGCCATAGGGTCGTTTTTCACCGACTGGAGCAGCGGTGGAAATCGGCAGCCCCCTGAGCAACTGAGCAGCCCTCTTCAGGACAGCACTGCTCACCTCAATGGCATGAGGAAGGGGCTAGAAAAGGTGCCCTAAACATTGCCTGCTCCACACCACCCTAGTCAGCATACCGCGGATGACGGGGACCCTACTCAAGCGGTCGACACACAAAGGAAAGAAAGAAGAAAACAAGGAGCACCCCATTGACCATTGCCACATGGAACGTGCGTACGCTTCTGGACAGAGGCGACTCAGACAGACCACAGAGACGCACAGCACTCATTGCGAGTGAACTAGCCAGGTACAACATCGACATCGCTGCCTTAAGTGAGACCAGACTGGCAGAAGAAGGCGAACTCTGTGAGCGAGGCGCAGGCTACACCTTCTTTTGGAGTGGTCGCGGACCTGAAGAGAGACGTGAGGCTGGAGTTGGCTTTGCAGTGAAGACAACCCTCGTTGGCAAGCTGGCTGGCCCCCCGAAAGGAGTGAACGATCGCCTGATGACGATGAAACTCCCTTTATGCAACGGGAAGTTTACCACCATTGTCAGCGCCTACGCGCCCACCATGACCAACCCGGATGAGATCAAGGACAAGTTCTACGAGGACCTGAACGCTGTCATCACCACTGTTCCCAACTTAGGCAAGCTCATCATTCTTGGTGACTTTAACGCGAGAGTTGGCTGTGACAGCACCTCCTGGGAAGGTGTGATTGGGAAGCATGGGGTTGGCAACTGTAACATCAATGGTCAACTACTTCTCCAGACATGTGCCGAGCACGACCTTCTTATCACAAACACCGTCTTCAGCCTCCCTACCCGTAACAGGACGTCATGGATGCATCCTCGCTCTGGGCATTGGCATCTCATCGACTTTGTCATCGTCAGGAAGAGGGACAGGCAGGACGTACGAGTCACGAGGGCCATGTGCGGCGCCGAGTGCTAGACAGACCACCGCCTTATCGTCTCCAAACTCAACCTCCACATCCAGCCCAAGAGACGGCCTCATGGCATGAAAGCACCCAAACGCCTGAATGTCAACAAGCTGGAGCTAGGCAACATCAAGCAGAGCTTTGCTGACACCCTGGAGGAACGCCTTGAGTCCACCGTGCTGGACAACCAGGATGTGGAGGCAGCATGGGGCGCACTGCATGAGACGGTGTACAACACTGCCATGGAGTGCCTGGGGCCTTCTGCCAGGAAGCACAAAGACTGGTTTGATGAGAACTGTACTGAGATCAAGCAGCTGCTGGAAGACAAACGCCAAGCCTACAGAGCCCACATTGAAGATCCCAAGTCACAGTCAAAGAAAGACATACTGAAGAGCGCACGCAGCACCATCCAGCTGAAGCTGCGGCAGATGCAGGATTCCTGGTTGAGCAACAAAGCTGATGAGATCCAGGGCTTTGCAGACAGGAACGACATGAAGAACTTCTATAACGGCCTGAAAGAAGTCTACGGTCCCAGCACCTCCGGATCTGCTCCACTCCTCAGTGCTGATGGTTCTACCCTAATCACTGACAAGGACGGGATCCTTGAGAGATGGGCTGAACACTTTGACAGCGCACTGAACAGCCATTCCACCATCAATGATGAAGCCATCGACCGACTCCCCCAGGTGCCAGTCAGTGAGTCGTTGGATGCCATTCCAACTTTGGAGGAGACCCAGAAAGCTATCCGTCTGCTATCCAATGGCAAAGCCCCTGGCTCGGACTCCATTCCAGCAGAGGTCTACAAAGAAGGTGGTATGGCGCTGACTGAGAAGCTTCATCAGCTATTCCAGCTCATCTGGCAGCATGAGGCAGTTCCACAGGACTTCAAAGATGCTTCCATCATACACCTGTACAAGCGCAAAGGAAATCGTCAGGCCTGTGACAACCATCGTGGAATATCCCTGCTGTCCGTCGCAGGCAAGACTCTGGCCAGAGTGCTACTCAACCGTCTCATAGCGCACCTTGAGCAAGGTCTCCTACCAGAGAGCCAGTGTGGCTTCCGGAAAGAACGCGGGACTATCGACATGGTGTTTGCTGCCAGGCAGCTCCAGAAGAAGTGTCAGGAATAGAACGCCGACCTTTACTCCACCTATGTCGATCTGACCAAGGCCTTCGATACTGTTAGCAGAGATGGCCTTTGGAGAATCATGGCGAAGTACGGATATCCCAGAAAGTTCATCACCATCATACGGCAACTACACGATGGGATGCTGGCCCGAGTCCAAGACAACGGAGAGACTTCAGAACCATTCCCTGTCTCCAACGGAGTTAAGCAAGGGTGTGTTCTTGCCCCCACCCTGTTCAGTCTCATGTTTTCAGCCATGCTGACAGATGCCTTCAGAGGCGCTGACGTAGGCATTGGCATCAGGTACCGCACAGATGGCTCACTCTTCAACCTCAGGAGGCTTCAAGCAAAAACCAAGGTGAGGACAGACACCGTCAACAACTTACTGTTTGCTGATGACTGCGCTCTCAATGCTGCCTCCGAAGCTGACATGCAACACAGCGTCGACAAGTTCTCTGCTGCCTGTGACAACTTTGGCCTCACAATCAGCACAAAGAAGACTGATGTGATGCACCAGCCAGTTCCAGGAAAGCCTTACGTTGAACCAAACATCTTCATCAACGGGCAACGACTGAATGCGGTGGACAAGTTCACATACCTGGGCAATACACTCTCTCGCACAGTTGTCATCGACGATGAGGTGAATGCCAGACTCGCCAAAGCCAGCGCTGCCTTCGGCAGACTCAATAAGAACGTTTGGAACAGGAGAGGCATCACCCTGGAGACGAAGCTCAAAGTATACAAGGTCATAGTTCTCACCACACTGCTCTATGGATGTGAATCATGGACGGTCTACAAACGCCACGCCAAAAAGCTGAACCACTTCCACACCACCAGCCTCAGAAAACTTCTCGGCATAAAGTGGCAAGAGAAGATCCCTGACACAGAGGTGCTCACGCGTGCAAACTTGCCCAGCATCTACACCATCTTGATGCAGGCCCAGCTGCGCTGGCAGGCCATGTAGTTCGCATGCCAGACCACCGGCTCCCCAAGAAACTGCTGTATGGCGAACTCCAACATGGGAAGCGCTCCCATGGAGACCAAAAGAAGCGCTTCAAAGACACTCTGAAAGCTTCTCTGAAGGCCTTCAACATCAGCCATGACACATGGGAGCTGAATGCAATAGACAGACCAAAGTGGCGTTCAGCTGCCCACAAAGGCGCCAAATCCTGTGAGGCCAACAGAATCGCTGCAGCAGAGCAACGCAGACAGGCCAGGAAAAGCAGTGCCAGCAAGTCCCCGACAGCCGCCACCATCCCCTGTCCACACTGTGTCAGAACCTTCCGGGCGCGGATTGGCCTGACCAGTCATCTGCGCACCCACAGAGCCCAACCCACCCACCCCCAGGATGACTAGATGGTCCTCGTCGATCCCGACGGACGAACCACACATCCATGAACCTACTGCTCTTAATGTTCGGTGGTAGGATAGGCCATATTTTCTATACATCGCAGGGAAAATCCCCAGCTATTCTTAGCCACTGTCTTTTCTGTGTTTATACCACAAGGGAATTTTGTACTCTAAATTAACTGGCGGTGAAAGGGTTAAGTGTAATTATAAATTACAATTGTAATTATAAATTAAAAATTTGAAAAGTTATAGATTTGGCTTTATCTTATTTATTTTTTTACACCATTTATTCCAGAGTGTCAAAAGAAACAAAAAGAACAATTACATGTCTTTTGACTCCCTTTATACCAGCCACCGCAAATGCAATAATTAATCATGGCGTTTTTTCCCTTCGATTTCGATGAATGTATATGCTTGTCATTATTTGTAGGTTTGATTTAGAATAGCTGTAAAAACATGTACAATTCATATCTGCCACAGTTTTAAATTTTGAAGTTAACAATTTTTTATTATTTTTTTATAGAATTTTTATTGTAGTTGTGCCATTTTTGGCGCCATCGCGTAAAGTTATTTTTTAACTGCATAATTACACAATGTAGAAAAGACCATTAATTAATTAATTTTAATTTTATGTCAGAACTGTCTCTTCTTCTGTCTTGCCCTCTCTCTCTCTCTCTCTCTCTCTCTCTCTCTCTCTCTCTCTCTCTCTCTCTCTCTCTCTCTCTCTCAGAGAGAACACAACAAAACAAAGGAAGAAAGAAACACACACACACACACACACACACACACACACACACACACACACACACATACCCCGCTGACTACTCGCCATACAAGTAATGCACATAATATCTGAAAAGAACCCACTGCTTAATTAAGAACTGACAGCTGATTTAACTTCGGAGCCTTTGGTTTAAATAAACTTTAATTATTCAACAATACACATGATTACACTGCATTGAATGACAAAAGAGCATCAACAAGCTTAAAGCTTATACTGTGCTCACAACGTTGCACTTCAATTTTATCATGACGGCAGATGAACCATATTATGACTTGTATGAAATAACATGCATAAACAGTAAGTAATGAAATAATGAAATAAAACAAATAAACTGGGGTTTTTTTTGGTATATATATATATTTCTCTCTCTCTCTATCTCTGTGTGTGTGTGTGTGTGTGTGTGTGTGTGTGTGTGTGTGTGTGTGTGTGTGTGTGTGTGTTTGGTATGGATTTCCTATAGACCAAGAGCTTAGAGGTGTTCTGAACACTGAGCATGTTAGACCGAGTGTGGTGTTGACTGATTTGTTTCTCGTTGTTTACTACGTGCTGCCACAGCTCCCATAGATTGACGAATAAACTATGTGTGTGGTGTGTGTGTGTGCGCGCGCGCGCTCGCGCGCCGATTTGAACATAATCACAGCGCAAGATTTAGAACTTTGCCAGACAACCTTGTTATACAGATGTGTTTTAAGGAAATGCTCAGGCCTACATGTATGTATATAGGAATACAGCGGTGTGCAGGATCAGTGAATTGACAGTATCACAACAAAGTCCATTTCTTTAACATTGGCGAAATAAAATACTTCAGTCTCTTTGTTTTTTTTATTTTTTATAATTTATAATTTTTTTTTAACCTCAATAGGGCCTGGGTAATTGTTACAAAAATTAAATGGCAACAAGTCCCGAAGTGTACATTTTGGAGGTTTCAAAAGCTTTTCATCGGAAAAACCAGCGTACAAGAAACGCGTATGAGACAAAGGTGACCCTTCAAAATGGCGACAACCGAGAACTGGAATTTTGTACCGGTATTGAAATTTCACAGACAGCCAGTGCAGCTATTTCTAAAGTGGTAGTAAGGGTTCTCTCGTTTTTCTTTTCCTTGTCAGAACACGTTTTGAGGCACTGTTTTGAACCCTTTCGCAAACGGTGCAACTTTTTTTCTGCTGGAAGACAGACCAGGAACAGACAAGAAGAAGAAAGTTGCACTGTGTGATCCAACCAGGAAGTTAGCAATGCAGTAATGGTGCACACAGACGCATCACGAGACAAAAATGGCCTGATGGATGCAGTGTGTTGGACTTTACAAATAAAAAAATAAAAAATATGAAAAATGATGCGCCGCAGACGCTGCCGATAGGATGTTCTTTGCATGAATAGACTTTGATCAATTT